>NC_056741.1:1346657386-1346727386 GCF_019279795.1 Protopterus annectens | reverse complement strand
AAAAGATTATTTATATTATATGGGATTATTACTACAAGATAATAATACCTATAAGAAAATAGATATGAAAATGGTAGATAAGTTAATATGTGAGGTGCATCAAAATATTTATGACTTACTACTAACCAGACAAATTAGTTATGATTTCTATATGTTTTTGTTTATTGAACATCCAACTATACCATATATTAAGGGACTACCCAAGATGCACAAAGGCATCTTGCCACCACCTTTATGCCCCATAGTAGTTGGACATCAATGGGTTACAGAAAACATTTCTATTTTTATTGAAAGAAAATCAAAACCACTGGTTAGTGGAATTCCGACCATCCTAAAGGATTCTTATCAGCTACTTAACAATCTCAGTAATTTAACAGAAAAGATTATGGAAAAACATTTATTGGTTACCCTAGACGTTCAAAGTCTGTTTACGGCGATACCTAATACCTATGGACTTGAAGCAGTAAGATTCTTATTGAACAAAATTTCTTCTTATAATAATCATGAACAGATTTTATTAAATTCTTTACTTGAAATAGTTCTTACGAACAATGTAATGATGTTCAACAGACAATTGTATATTCAACAGTGGGGGGTGGCCATGGGCACCCCCTGCGCCAATACTTATGCGAATTTGGCTGTTTATAAATGGGAAAGTACTAATTTGTTCACACATCCTGATTACTGTAAGGTGATTGCTTATTACAGGTTTGTAGATGACATACTGCTAGTATGGGATGGAAGTCCGATAGAATTAAAAACATTCATTAATGACCTAGAAAAAACAACAGATTTTTTAAGGTTTTCAATTGAATACTCATATTCTAATATTAATTTTCTAGATTTGAATATCAAAAAAGATGGTAAAGGAAAATTAACATCATCCCTTTATAGGAAAAAATGTTGGAAAAATACATTACTACAACATGAGAGTATGCATCCCAGATTTGTTTTTAACAATATTGTGAAAGGACAATACACTAGGTTATATAGGATATGCCAGAATGAGAATGAACGTAATGATGAATTCAACAAACTAGAACAATTATTTATTGATCGAGGGTACCATTCAGAAACTGTGGCCACTATAAAAGAGAATTTTATTAATGGATCTAGGCAAGTGTCAAAAATATTCCATAGACCTAAATTAGAAGGACAACAATATGGACAACAAGATTTCAAACAGGTTAGGTGCATAATTAGTTATACTAGTGATAACAAATATTTAACGAACATTATTAGCAAGCATTGGTCTATATTGATTACTAATGATGAAATCAAAAGAATAGTAGGTGAAAGACCCACCTTCACCTACAAAAACATGAAGAATTTAAAAAGGATATTATGTAATGAGAAACTAAATGATATGATGCATCACAGGAGTTATACAGGTACTTATCCTTGTGGAAAATGTAGCTCCTGCCAATGGATTTCAATAAGCAAAGATTTTGTACATCCTGAATTATCATTTGTATTTGAATTTAAATGCTTTGCTAATTGTGAAGACAATAATGACAATACTTGGCTACATGTGAGTGGTGTCCTGCCTTCTATACTGGTATGACAACAAGGAAATTAAAAGACAGGGTACAGGAGCATTTATATGCTATAAAGAAAGCAGATCCTAAAAATGCTCTCTCGAAACACATTATTGAATTCCCTACACATAAATTTGTTTTTAGGGTGATACAAAAAAGACCGACAAACAAGAGAAGAGGTGATAATTTTAATGACCTAGAAAATCTAGAATTAGATTGGATTTTTACATTTCGGGCACACCAATATCCTGGCCTGAATAGTTATATTAGTATCAGGTCACATCTAAAAAAGCGGAAATACCACTAATTTTATGAATTTTATAAATATATTGTTATATGCGAATAAATTTTGGAGCAATATATAATATGTAATTAGTAGGTTAATATTCATCTCCAATCTATTTAAAATAAGATATCACCTGAAAGAATGGTTTATATTTATATTTATTAAAAACAAGAGACAATATGCAGTAAATAACGAAGAATATTCAGAACTATAACAATAATAATAAAATAATATAATTACCTGTATATAAATACATATTTGTAGTATACATATCTTCTCATATAACATAGTACTAACTTCAAATGAACATCATTAACTATGACTTTTATTTAGCTTGTCGTTTACATTGTTATTGCTATATATATAAAAAACTTCTTCTATACTGACAGTTATTTCAGTCAGACTGCTAAATAAATATCATGGAAAATTAAGCACCTATATGGTATTATGAATATTTATATACACTATCTATATGCATAAATAATATATTTTATCTTAGATTATTTATATACATATTTTACATATTTATATATATACATACCTGATATACTTTTGTATATATATTTATAGTCACATTTCACAGATATATTTATGACTATTTAACCATATTGACATTAGTCAGTGAAATTTAATAATGATATTTATAGGATGTTGTATATCATATGTATTAATTATCAATGAATACATTCAGTATAGTTGATTGGTGAAACTGATATACATTCATCTATATGTGTCTTTTAATATGTATTTTAATATGTGTCTTTTATATATATAAAAAAATTTCCTCATAACATATATTTTATTGATTAATTTATCTAACAAATATATATTCATTCATTAATTTACATATGTGTACTTATTAATACATTTGGAGTAAACATTATGTATATATTTGTTGTTTTTTAACAATTCCAATTGGAAAAAAATTATGTAGTAGGAATCAATAATATACATAATCTTTTTTCAATATTGCTGCAAACTCATTCATTTATTTTTAGATATGTCACAGGTGTTTGTTATATTTGTGCCAACATTACGTTAATTAAATGTAGGATTTAGACAGTTAGAAGCTTTAACATGAATGGAACAGCACGACTATGTGGTCGCTAAGATTATTTATAGTGGTAATTGACCAATAGATCAGATAAATATAATGATCTGTGACAAGAGACAACTGCTATATATTGTATCTATGTTAGCCTGGTCTTACCGCTTTAAGCGGATGTGCATTTCAGATAATTTAATTGAATAATTAGACTAATTATTATATTTAGTAATTACAGTTTGTTGTATATATAGTGAAGGGTTTCACTATGGTGTTACACTCATCTGAAGAAGCGTGCAGTTGCAAGCACGCGAAAGCGCTTATATTCTGTCAATAAAGGTTCGTTTTACTTATCGTGGTGTTGACCTGCACTTTTTTATTGTATTATTTGCTGGACTCTGGTCGCTGGTCAACTTTAAGTGAGAGGTCTGCTATTTTCTTTATCTTACATATATATATATATATATATATATATACACATATATCTATATATATATATATATATATATATTATATATACACATATATATATATATATTATATATACACATATATATATATATTATATATACACATATATATATATATATTATATATACACATATATATATATATTATATATACACACATATATATATTACACGTATACATATAAATATATATATATATATATATATATATACATACATATATATATATATATATATATATCTATATATACATATATATATATATATATATTATACATATATTATATATATATATATATATATATATATATATACATATATATATATATATATATATATATTATATATATATATACATATATATATATATATTATATATATACATATATACACACACAAAAAAAAAACTGGAAAAAAACTGAAGTATTAACTAGTTACTGAAACGAACTGATAAAACCGAAAAAAAAATTAGAAGTAGAAATTAAGAAAAAGGCCGACTTGAGCATTAGGTTTCATGAGCAAAGCTACTTCAGGAAAAAGTAGAATTAGACAAAACAGGCAGAGAAAATGTTACATTTTCTGCTGTACCAGAGAACTAAAAGGAAGAGACCTTATCAATTTTATGGAAACTGCAAATTAACTGGACTGGTGTGCCATAGCAGGATTTCTTAAGTTAGAGAGCAACTGTATCACTGCTCCAAATCTGACAAAGAGAAAGCAACCAAGATCTGTACTAGAAAATACAGAATCAAACCAGGTGAATGACATACTCCTAACAAACTGCTATTGTAGATAGGAAAAGTATTAAAAACTGGAGTCAGAGTGTTTATGGAAAATTAGTTACTGTAGACCAGGCAGAAAAATAGCACATTTATCCCAGCAGTCAGGTAATGTCGACAGGCAGGTATGAGATTTAAGCTGCTGTAGCTAGTTGTTTTCAGAATATTTTTTCCAGAAGTATCAAATACAGTTTTTGATGCAGAAAGTTCAGCACACAGAGTTGACCAGTAAGCAGAAGGAGACTCGGCTTCAATTTGTCTGACAACAAAGCCCATACAGAGACTTTGCCAATGAAGTCTTTACCATTGTTCCAAAGGAACATGCTTGAAAGACAGAGAAAAAAACACAGGAGTTAATTAGAAGAATCAGGAGTATGTTGGTTATAAACCAGAAACTGGTACAGGAAACTGAGATGACCAGGAAGATGACAAGCATTAGTGAATAAATGGCAGACAACAAACCATAAATCCCAGTGGACATGGGAATAAACATGTGAAATAATCCAGGCTGAAATGGTCTGCTTGGCCACTGCTTTCCCCAAAGCCCTGGGGTGGAAGGAGACAAACAGTTGGCCAGATTTCCTAATAGAATTGGTTTTATGGAGGTAAAACCTCAGTGGTCTGTGAACATCTAGGGTATGGAGAACTCTCTCATTATCCCCCTGTGGGTTAGGAAATAAGGTCAGTAGGTGGATGGACTGGTTTCAAGGATATGTCGTTTACCACCTTAGGCATGAAGGAGGGGTTAGCCCCGAAGGAGACCCTGTCCAGATGGAAGATAAGGAATGGTGGGACAGCCATCAGAGCTTATAACTCTGAGACCCTCCTGGCTGAGGTAAGAGCCACCAATAAGAGTTTTCCAGCTGCAGAACTTTAAGGAGACTTTGGCAGCTGGCACAAAGGAAGCCAGGGTAAGGTTTTCCAGTACATAGTTGAGATCCCATGGAGGAGGGGGTCAGTTTCCTGGGGGGGGGGGTCTAAGATGAAGGACTCCTTTGAGGAAGAGCTTTGAAGGTAATCTGATGCTAAGAGTGGATCCAGGACAAGATGGGCAGAAATAGCGGATAGGTATGCTTTTATAGAAGAGTAGGTCAGTCCTGTCTGCAGTAGCTCACACAGGTAAGACAGGATTAGAGGGATGTTGCTTTCCAGCGGAGCCAGCTGTCTTTTGTGACACCACAAGGAAAATCTTTTCCACTTGGATAGGTAAGATTTTCTACTATTGGGTTTCCTGTTCTCCTACAGGACATTGAGCACGTTCCTCATTGTACAGGTGTCTAAAGGGGATCAGAATCCTGTCAGCCACAGGGTGAGGTTCAAAGACTGCCACTGTGGATGTATCGGAGATCCCTTGTTGTGTGTGACCAGGTCCACTGAAGGGGGTAACTTGTGTTGATTGCCCTTGGACAGAAGAAGTAAGAGGGGGAACCAGTGCTGACTTGTCCAACAGGGCGTCACCAAGATTTTTGAGCTGTCCTGCTGAATTTTCAGCAGCACTTTTTGAATCAATGGGAAAGAGGGAATTAATACAGAAATTTCCCCTTCCATGAAATTGAGAAGGCATCTGTTGCCAGTGCCTTGGGGGTTGGTGTCCTGGTGCAATAGCCAGGAAGTTGCCTGTTGGTGGAGGCGGCGAACTGGTCTATTTGAGGTATACCCCACCAGTGGACCAGGTCCAGGAAGTTATCTCTGTGAAGCATCCATTCATGGTTGTTTGTGATGGTCCTGCTGAGTGTGTCTGCCTGGACATTGTGAAGGGAGGGGATGTAAACTGCCTGTAGGGTCATCCCCTGGGAGGTGGCTAGCTCCCATACCCACATGGCTAGTCTGCAGTGTATGTAGGATTTGGTCCTTCCCTGTTTGTTGAGATACCACAGGACAGTGGTGGTGTTTGTGAAAATCTTGAGTGGGCCTTGGTGTAGATAAGGGGAAAAGGTTTCCAGAGCAAGGAGGATTGTCCTCACTTGCCTGACACTGATGGGCTCTAGTTTGTGTGGGTGTTGTCACAAACCCTGTACCTGTCTTGTGCCTAGAGTTGTTCCCCAGCTCAGATCTGATGCATCTGTATGCATGAGCTGGGTTGGTGTGGGAGGTTGGAGAGGAAGGCCTGGATTCACGGTCATTAGTGACAGCCACCAGCGAAGTTCCTGTTTCAGGCAAGGTAGAAGGTGGACCCTGAATTCCAGGGGATGGGAGTGGTGGGTCAGACTAACCGAAGATACCATTGTAGGTTTCTCATGTGCAGTTTTGCCAAGTGAAACATGGGTCTACTGGCTGCCATGTAACCCAGGAGCCTCAGGTATTGTCTTGCAATCAGCTCTGATATCTGAAGGATGCTGAGCAGGTGATCTGTCAAGGATGCCACTTTGTCTGCTGGCAAGAAGGCGTGCGTGAGGTCTATGTGAACCCTTCACCCTAGGAAAACAATGTCCTGTGTGGGCTCCAGATGAGACTTCGGGAACTTTATCTGAAACGCTAAAGAGTGTAAAAGGGTCAGACAGAAGTAACTGAGTGTGAAACAGGAGGGTCTTTGGATTGTCTGCTTGGATCAAGAGAATGTCTAGGTAAGGGAATATTTGGATTCTCTTTGTTCTGCAATAGGCAATGACTGGAGCCAGACATTTTGTGAATACCCTTGGGGCAGTGGAAAGCCCAAATGGCAAGGCAGAGAATTGAAAGTGGGAAGAGCTTGCCAAAAATCTCAGGTATTTCCTGAAACTGGACTTTATTGGGATATGTAGGTAAGCATCCTTTATATCTAGGGTCACCATGAACCAGTGCGGCAGACGCAGTGGGAAGACAGAGCATCCTGAAGGTAGGGACCTTGAGGAATAGGTTTAACAATGAGAGATCCAGAATGGGTCCCCATGGTCTCTCTTTTCTGGGTACCAGAAAAATCATTGAGTAGAAACCTTTCCCTTTTGCTTCTGAAGGCACTGGATCTATGGTGCCTTGGGACAGTAAAGTTTGTAGTACAGGTTTTAGGAGGTGGAGCTGACTGTTGGGGAGGTTGAGGGTACCCTTTCTTACCAGAGGAGAAATCCAGGACATGGAATAGCCATTCTGGATGCTGGACAGAATCCATTTCTCTATGGTAATGTGGGACCAGGCAGGGAGACAGTGAGAGAGTCAGACAGAGGAGGGGGGGGGTGAGAGAGGGTTTCAGGAAGGTTGTCAGGTAGTCAGACACTACCTGCCTTATTCTGAAAGGGGGTGTGCTGGCTAGGGACTGGGGAAGCTCTAGCCAGAGGAGTTTGCTTTCTAGGAAGTCTCCTAGGTTTGGGGGGAGGCACTGGCCGTTCATGTTTCTGAATGAACTGAGTCTTGGCTGGGTAGTTCGTATGTAACTTGGGTATGGGAGAAACTGTTTAAGGTCCTGCATTTCTTTCCTTTTTTGCTGTAAAGATTTGAAGAGATCTGCCACCTTGGAACCGAATAACGCAGAGAGATCTAAGGGGGCATCAATGAGTTTCACCCTGAAGTCATTAGGCAGAGGCTGAAGACAAAGCCAGGCATACCTTCTAAGAGCAGAGGCTGATGCAGCTGACCTAGCAGAAGCCTCAGCTGCATCATAACTACACCTAATGGAATGTCTGTTCACCTGGGAGGTGAGAGAAGCGAGACAGGCTTTGGTGGGACAGTCTGGGATGTCCGTCAAATCTTTAGTAGCTTTTTCTAACACGGTTAAGAGTATTTGGCCATATGGGTCTGGTAGGAGGACAGAGTGGCAGATGTGTAAATTTTCTTGTGTAGGCATTCCATAGTCTTACTGCCTTATCAGCACGAAGCAAGGTAGTGGTAGGGAGAAGTTTGGTAGCACTATCAGTAGCAATGGAAACAGTGGCTGGGTCAGCAGGGGGGCACTTAAGGAATTTTTCAGTTTCAGGCACTTTGTAGAGCCTGTCTGGTCTGCGAGGAGCAGGGGACTGAGTCAGGACTGAGGGATGCAGATGAGAAGGCATCCAAGAAGGCCGGCAGAATGGGTTGAACTGCAGAGGGATTGGGGGAGTCCATCTGTATGAGCTCATAAAACCTTTTGTACTTCGGACAGGACAGAGGATTCCCACTGAAAGTGGTCTCTCATTTTCCCAATGGTTTCTGTAAAGGTCAAGTCTTCAACTCGCGAGTTAGGGTCAATGGACTCTTTCTCTGGGGAGCCATACTCCAGGGGAAAAGAAATTTGGGTGGTGTAAGGCATGGAGTCCTCTGAGGAATCAGAGAATTCTTCTTTTTCTTCCCTGGCAGAAGTCTGAGGCCTAGGGCTGAGGAGTGGAGCGGCTATAACAGGGCTCCCAACAGTGGTAGGCTGTAAGGCCATGAAGGCATTGAAGATATGCTGGCTGAAAGCTTGCCAAGCTGGGGTGCTTTCAAGCGGTGGAGAAAGGTGCTTGTTTTTTCTTTGAAGGCCTCGCAGGTGTATGAACTGGGGAGGACCTCGGGCCTGAGACAGAAATAGGGTCGGTGTGTTCCGATGAACCCACAGAAAAGTTAGGTTCCTCCTTGACATCTGAAGCAGATGTCGGTAAAGCCTCTATGGATGTACCATCTGCTCGGGATTGTGCGGCCTCCTCATGGGTACCCGCTTTATCCTGGCTGGTGGGAGCCAATTCCTCTACCAGGCCGATGGCCACAGGCGGAGGTATGGGAGATAGAGGCACAACGAAATAAGACTGTGTGGTTTTGGGTCTTTTCTTAGGCGGTTCTGTTGGGGCATCGAAGCGCCTTTCATTATGAGCGTGAGTTGCTTAAGACGCTGGTTCTCGAGGTAAAGGTTGAGGGCCTGTAAGCAGCGACATAAGGTTTTAGGGATGAATACTTTACAGAGAGGGCAATTTTTGTGGTCGTGTTCCTTTCCTAAGCAAAAAAGGCACTGATCGTGCATGCCACTGTGGGGAATCTGCCAGCCACACTTACACTTGCCCCTTCCAGATGACATGAATAAACGTTAAAGTAAGAAGGACTGAAAGGTTCCCCAACATGGTACTTATCTGAATTATTTTATCTGATATCAGCGGTAAGCAGGAACATCTAGCGTAGGACTGGCGGCTGAAGAGTCCTGAGGGCTGGTGTGCACAGACGTCACTTTTATGGCCCATGTTCCTGTCAGCCACGGCAGATGTCCAATGCACCAGGAGGGACTGAAAAACTTTGGAATACTGGCTGGACGCATGAAAAAGAAGGGTAAACCCACATGTGGAATACTGCAACACAGGAATAGAAGGACATCAGTTGTGTGGTCTGTGAACAATTTCAGTGGTCCTTGTTTTATGATATGTAGCAAGGCTATCAAGGCAAACAGGATTGCTCTCATTTCCCTGATGTTGATGTGCTCCCGCCTGAAGGTGTCTGACCAAGTACCCTGCACCCTCAGACTGCCCAAGGCAGCTCTCCAGTGCAAATCCGAGGCATCTAGGCATCTGTGTACATCTCCTCAACTGGGGGAAGGGGTTGTAAGGGAAGTCCTGGGTTGAGTGTGACTTGGTCCAACCACCGAAGTATTTCCTTCCTTAGGCATGGAAGAAAAGGAATGTTGAAGTCCAAGGGGTGTGAGCATTGGGTCCATGTGGACCTCAAGTACCACTGCAAGTTTCTCATGTGGAGTCTTGCCAATGGCAGCATTGGAATAGTGGAAGCCATATGGCCCAGTAATTGGTGATATTGTCTGGCTGTGATAGCTGCATAGAGAACAGAGAATAGGCATTGCTTTAGATTTTCCACCTTTCGGGATGAAAAGAACACTCTCATAACATCTGTCCTTATTCTGCACCCCAAGAAACTTGGTCCTGGGAGGGATTTAGGTTTGACTTGAGGTAACTGATGTTGAATCCCAGTGAATGTAGGAATGAGATAACTGTGTAGTTGGTGGTGTAGGGATCTGGAACATTCTGCCTGTATCAGGAGGTTATCCAGATATGGAAAAACTTGAATCCCTTGGACCATGCAATAAGCAATCACTGCAGCCAGACATTTGAATAACCTTGGAGCTGTACAGAGTCCAAAGGGCAAAGCAGAGAACTGAAAATATGAGGAACCCACAGAAAAAAAGTAAATATTTCCTGTAGTTGGGCCTTACAGGGATGTGTAGGTAGGCATCCTTTATGTCCAAGATGGTTAGAAATCCCTGAGGCATTACCAAGGGAAAGAGGGTCTGGAGAGTAAGCATACAAAAGGTGGGTACTTATAAGAAAAGGTTGAGTTGGGACAGATCCAGGATAGGTCTCCATGGTCCATCCTTTCTTGGAACTAGGAAGAGTCTGGAGTAAAAGCTCTTTCCCTTTTCTGCCAGGGGAAAGGGTTGTATGGTTCCTTGAGAAAGGAGGCTGTTTATGACTGGCTGGAAAAGGAGGAGCTGGTCTTTGGGTGGCTGTAAGATGCCTCAAGGCGGGGGGATCCAGGTCTTGAAATAACCCCTTTTCTATAATGGACAAGACCCACCTGTCTGAGGTAATGCTTTGCCAAACTGCAAGACTGTGAGAGACCCTTAGGGACAAGGGAATGGAGTTCGGGGGGGTGTGGACAGCAAAAGGCAGGTAGTCACAGGCTACATGCACTCTCCTGAAACTGAGGTTTCTGGGCAGGAGTCTGAGCATGCTTGGAAGGGGTCTGCTGCTTCCTGGTGCTTTTTCTGTTCCTAGAATGGGTGGTTGGAACAGTGCGTTTTCTAATGAACTGAGCCTTGTAAGGGTAGTTCCTATGAAATTTGGGGACAGGAAAGAGAAACAAGTGTTTGAGGTCCTGGAGTTCCTTCTCTTTTTGTTGAAGGGTCTTAAATAGCTCAGCCACTTCAATCCCCAAAAGGGCAGAGTTGTCCAGAGGAATGCCACGAATTTGGCCCTAATATCAGGTAACAGCTGTAGTTTTAACCATGAGTATCTTCTAAGGACTAAGGCAGAGGCTGCAGATCTGGCAGAGGCTTCTGCAGCATCATAGCTTCATCTAACCAAACGTCTTGCGACATGAGAAGACAATGAGATGAGGCCAGATATTTGAGCCTTGGGAGGTGAGTCAGGGAGATCTGCCAAAATCCTGGTGATCTTAGTCAAAATGGCCAAGGTATACTTAGACATATGAGTCTGATAATTTACTGCCCTAGAAACCAAGGTAACAGAAATGTAAACTTTTTTGCCAATGGGCTCCATTGCCTTACTGTCCTTGTTTGTGGGAAGGCAGAGGTGGAGGGAAGCAGTCTGGATGGTTTATCTGCAGACACTGAACAGTGCCGAGGTCTGGAACAGGGCATTTAATCAGGAATTTTGCCCCTTCAGGGACCTTATAGAACCTGTAAGGCCTTCAAGAGGCACGTTGTTGGGAATCAGGATTCAGAGAGGCGGCACTGAAAGCATCCAACAAGGCTGGTAAGAACTGATGAATGGCAGAAGGAGCAGCAGTGTCCATTTGCAAGAGCTCATAGTATCTTTTTTGGACCTTTGACATTTCAGAGAATTCCCACTTAAAATACTCTCTCATTTTTGAGATGGTCTCACCAAAGGTGAGGTCCTCTCCTCGGGAATCTGTCTCAGCAGAGTCCTCCTCTGGGGAAGCATACCCAAGAGGGGATGGCATCTGAGACACACAAGAAAGAGAATCCTCCAAGGAGGAGTCTGAGGAATCCTCAGCTTCAGGTTGGAAAGTCTCCTCGACCTGAGGCCTGGGACTAATAAGCAAGGCCCAGCTGGTGGAAAAGAAGGCATAGCAGGCCTTAGGGCCATAAAAGCATTAAACAGGCTCTGGGAAAAGGCCTGCCAGTCAGACTATCTTTCTGCAGGGGGGAGACATGTTTGTCTTTTGCTTCTTTTTCAGGGAAGGCTTAGGAGGGCCTAGATTCAGTTTGCTCTGAAGCAGTGGAAGATCCTGTCAGGATGGCTGTAACAAGCAGAAGATCCCCCTCATCGTCGGTCAACATCTGAGAGACCTCTACGGACGTGCTTTCCACCTTAGGTTCTGCGGCCTCCCGAACGGTACCCACTATATCTATATCAGCAGATTCCAAATGCTTCTCCAGGTGAATGTCAGCCACAAGGGGGACAGAGGGTGGAGGAGGTGCAGCAAGCTGGCTCAGGCCAGGAAACTTTGGCCTTCTTTTAGGGGGGCTTTACAGTCTGACAAGGCAGCCCTTCCATCTCTAGCACCAGGCGTTCAGGATGCTAGTTTTCTAAGTAAATATTAAGGTTGTGCAGCAGAATGCAGAGTGTCTTGGGTACGAAGACCTGACAGATCGCGCAAGTTTGATAGTCATGTGTAGGCCCTAAGCAGAAAAGGCAGAGCTCGTGGGCATCCTTATGGGGGAATCTGACGTTCGCACTTGCACTTTCCCTTCCTGGATGATATGAACCTAAACAGGCATGCAGTGATCCAAAAGAATCAGAAAAAATGTCCCCAATGGGGTACTTGTCTTATAAATCTGAAGATCTGATGGCCAGAAGAGCTGACGTTCGACAGGTTAGGTACATGCAGACATCACTTTTATGGCCAATGCACCTCGGCCAACATCAGACGTCCCACGTATCTAGCAGTGACTAGAAGCTTTTGTATACTGGCTGGACGTTCGGGTAGCTAGCAGAGGATAACCCAAGGGTTTTGAATACTGCAACATGAGAATTGAAGGACATCATTAAATTCCACGCGGTAGGAAAGATGCATCATGCATGTACAGACGCAATGGCTCAGTTCTGATAACTGACAGCTGGATAATCGAAGTACTACCATATACAGAACTAGGACAATTTCCCTGTTTCTAGAGGAATAGATGTGAATATTAATGCCATTGTGGTTAAACTATAGTCACGTTTAAGAAAATACTCTTGAAAGAATAAGAACTTGATGACAGGCACAAAATGATACATTTTTTGCATCTACAAACTTACTGGCTTGTTTTTCTCCATTAGCAAATGCGGTCAGTGGAAAACAAGTCTGCAGGTAAAGGCAGCTAGCCGCAGAAAGTAGGACATTGTATTACATTGTTTTGTATTAAATTTACAAAGACTCTTTTATGCATCTAGAAAGTTGTTTTTATTATTTTTTTATTCATTTCTTTTTTGCTGACTGCTTTTACTAAGACAGGATACTGCAGGTGTATGCAATTAAGAGTTCTGAACACTCTGCTAAAAGAAAAATAAAAGCGAATAGTTCAATGGAAAAGTTTGAAACAGTGAGGAGTGAATAAGTAGTAGTAGCTGTAGTGGCCTCTCCAGCAGAAAAAACGTCTCAATTTAGTGTGTATATCTGTATATATATATATATATATATATATATATATATATATAGCAATCCTGACTTGTGGGATTCCCTGCCATGGAAGCCCTTGGCTGGCCCGACTACCACGCAAGTCTTTCCTCCTACTATGACGACTGGCAGACGCACTTGACTGACATCAGTATGCTGGGCTATAAGTGGAATCCACCTACGTCATTACCTCAGTTGTTTTCTTGCCCCTAGTAGTTTGGAGCCTCTCTAACAGGAGTCGCAGGTCAAGGTTAGATGGACAGGGTAAGAATCCCTAGGCAAGAGGGAGTGGAGAGTAAGTGTCCATGGCACATGGAACAGCAGGCCAACACCAGATGCATAGGGCAAGGATTCCTCGGCAGGTAGGAGTGTAAATGTGGGACCCCTGAAGGCTATGGAGGGAAGGAGGAAGGGAAAGATAAACTGCAGCAGTGAGTACAAACGAACATCTATATTTATGGTAAGTGTACACAACTGTACTATCTTCTTTGCATTTCACCGTTGCAGTCCTGACTTGTGGGAAGATTCCCAAAGTTTAAAAGAGAGGAGGTGATAAAGTAGAAAGAGAAAGGGAGGTATGAAGGGAATTATTATTAAAAATTGAGCTGCTGTAGTTGTCTGGTGTTGAAGGGTACAGATGATCAGATGTCAGGCTCCTCTTCCTCTTGTTAGGAATGCCTTGAATAGTAGTAGTAGAGGCCCCAGCTGTCCCAATTGCAAGAGTCCTTAGAGATAGGAGATATCCTTCCCTGATGACTGAAAAGAGTGTACCGGGAAAGAGAGAGGGAGATGAGAGATCCTTCTGGAAATGGCCTCCAAGATAAAGGTTCCTCTCCCTACAGGGAAGCACTGCTAAAATTTCAATGGCCAGAAAAATCTGACGAGTTTTTATAGGGGCCATGTACTAGGGTACCCACCTATGGAAGCTTTGAGCAAGGTAGGCTCCCCTTCCTTACAACCTGGGTATTTGGAGAGAAGAAAAGTAGGCACTTGGCTAGAAAAAAGGAGGCATCAGTCACCAGCATGGGTTGATGGCAAGATCAGGACTGAGAGCTTAGAGAATCACAGATTCCCCAACTGGAAAGATAGGAAACAAGCACACAGGATTCCATGACAGAAGATTACATGTTTTCTAAGAAAAGGTTTAAGTATGAAGATGGTGTTGGGAGTTCACCTGGGGGGCCAGAAGTGGAAGGCCTTACTACAGGGTGCACGAAGGTAGGTGAGTGTGAGAGTACTGGCTGAAATAGCTGAAACCTGAGCTTTGCAGGAAGGATGTGAAAAGCCTACATAAAGAGGATATAAGACCAGGACCAGTAAAAACAGAGATTTTGGCCCTGCTGGAGTCCAGATAGAACTTTGCATCCCCGGTACGAAAAGCCTTCTTGTAATGTTGTCCAGGCTTTTCTGGAAATAGGCCACCTGGCTTTTCCCAAGATGTTTTGCACAAGCTAATGCACAGAAGTAGGGAAGGAGGGGAAGTGTTATCAGGATCATACTTGGGTGCCCTGATTCTGTCTCTGAGTTAGTACAGTAGCATCTGAAGTTACAGAGACAGTTACCCCCCTTCCCCTTGAGAAAGCAACCTTCCAGCTAATAGCTAGAGTAAGAAGTATGCAATAAATGTATAGGGAGAGGGACAGCGGGAAGGCTAAGGAGAAGAAAGTACCAGAGTAGGATCGATCAATTGGTGCTATAAAGTCCAGCAGTTTTGTGATTTCTGGGTATTCTTGGGAAAGAGGGCATTGTTATGAAAGCCTAAACAAGTAAGGTGTCTGTAGCTTGACTGCATGTTTTCTCTAGTGGTGAGGAGTTCCATCTGTGGGGTTCCCATCCCTCGACCACGATGAGAGGAATCTCCCAAGCAACTGTCACTTGAGGGTGCCTACAAGCTTCTGATTTGTCTACTTGTTGGTAGGGCACCCTCTGGATGAACTGACCCCACCAGTGCCATCCCTAAGAGTTACCTGGGGGACAGCAAATCTATCCCCATAGCTTGATGGTGAGGGTAGGGATGGTTTTGTGCCATATATGAGTGCACCAGTTTCTGTGAGCATGAACAGCACCTTTGAGTGGGTCTACATCATAACAACAAAACATCAAAAGAGCAAACACTCTTACATCGACCACAAATAAAAGCTGCAAAACCTCGAACGGCCACAACAGTGATTTTTTTTCCCCAAGGGAAGAAAATCGCTGGGCCAACAACAAAAAAAAAAATCTAAACACAAAATAAAGTGGGGCGCTATAACCCCCATACTCCCCTACTTAAATATACCAACTCCGAGATCGCACTACAGTGGGGGAAACGCCAAAGGCCCAGCGATTTCTTGTTGTGGCTGTTTGAGGTGCTGCAGCTTCGATTATTTTGGGTCGATGTAACAGCGTTCGCTCTTTTGACATTTTGTCTTTATGATATAAGCCCCCTTGGAGTTTGAGTTCTGTTTTGGGTGCAAGAGAAGCCCTCTGAGCTGATCAAAGCTGCTACTGTCCAAGAGCTTAGTTACTTTGTTTGTTAGTAACAGTTGTAAGAAGGGAGCTGAAGTAGTCCTTGAAGGATTACAGTTTGAAAATTGCTGTTAGCTGAGGGGAAGGCTTGAGGTTAGAGGAACTTTCTAGGTGTGCCACACATGAGTGCCTTACAGGGCAGATGCAAGCCTTTTCTGACAGGACATTTTGGCTGTTGGCCTCCTCCCTTGTGAAGATGCTTCAGAAGTCTCATGTGCACTGCAGCTTTGGGGGCAGGGAGATGGAAGTGGCTAAGAAAAGGCTAAGCTGACCAGAGTTGAGAGAAATTCCTTGCCTGTAGGAAGACTTAATTTGTAGAAGATGAGGTTACATCTCCCCGACTCCATTACACAAAGTGTGCTCTACTTCTGCTGTAGTGCACAATCTGCTTCCTGCTGGGGTCACTTATTTTTCCCCTCAGCCATGAAGTAAGATCTTCTCATGAACAGTTTGTATCCATCAATTCTACCTCCCAAGCTGCAAGGATTTATGTCACATACCTGGCCTAGCTGCAATGTTCTGAACTGTTGTTTGGGGGGGGGGGGTACCTTGCCAGGAGCAAGAAGGTTGGGGTCCAAAGCGGAGCCACCCTAGAACCAAATTTAGTTTGAGAGTGAGCTTCAGATACCAGGAACCTAGCTGATTAGTAGGCCAGCTTTCTTAACAGGCCAATCTATGCCCTCCAATTCCGTTTCCCCAAGGTGAGAATACAACTATGACCTTGTGCAGGTGAAGCAAAACCTTAACCATTATAACAAGTTCCAATCTTGGGGGTGCTATGAAGCAACTAAGGTCTGTTTGTAACCATGTCTGAGCTGAGTAGTGCCACGCTAGTGGCTAAGTGCTATGTTACTACCTGGGGGAAGGGGGGACTAAAGTATTGTAGTTAGCTAGAGGCCCATTAACCCTCAACTAGATCTCCTATTGGGAACTAGCCAGAAATGCATTTAGAGGACTAGGGTCCCAAAGAAACCCTTAGAGTAATGCATACCTTGAGAGAGGTAAAGATCAAAACCCCTGCAAAGGGCAAACAGAAGTCCTAAGACTAAAAAAGAGAAAGGGCCAGATTGTTTGAAAAGTGACACTCACTCTCTTTTGGGGGTGGGGGTAGGAAAATGCTATGAAAGGATCACGACTGCTCCCTCCCAAGGACCTGGTTAGAGGAAGTCCCTGGTGATGGGGGTAGAGGAGTACTCTAGGCCGAGTCCCTGGTGCTGTGTGGCCTCTTAGCCTGGGTCGGGAAGAAAAAGTGCAGAGCTTGGTGAGGTAGTTTCTGCCGAAACATGGAGGCTGCACCTGCACAAGGGATTTGGTTGCCTGCCTTGATTTACCTCTGTCCTCAACCTCTGAGGACAGCTACTCATTGTGAGCCAAAGAGTGGCTCCTTATCCAAGGGAGTGTCCAAAATTTTGGACTTTACATGCTCTGGGAAGTCTTGATTTCCTAGCCATGTGTGCCTCCTAATGACAGATCCAGTGTCTGTGGCCCTGCTGGCAGCCTTCAAAGCATCAAACCCACAGTACAAGGAATGGTTGATCACTTGCGAAGTGGAGCTGTAAATGTCCATTAATTCTTGAGATAAAGCCTTATTTTCAATGGTCAAAAGTTTTTGATTCATCTGATCCAGCAATAACTCTTGGTGTTTTACTAAATGGAAATGGCAGCTCAATGCCCTCATTTGGCAGAAGTGTGTAACTTTCTTGCCAAATTTTTCAAGGGCTCTACTCTTGTACATTAATGGGTAGGGGATTCTTGTGCTGGTTCTGGAACCCTGGAGTCCTGGACCAAATATTTGTGGATCTGCTGAAGGGTTATTGAAAAGGTGCTTATGTGAAGCCATAAACCTGTAGAAAGTGTCATTTGCTGGGTGCAGGGGAAAGAGAGTCAGGTCGCAAAGAGGATTCTAGAAACACATCAACAGCTTCTAAAACTGAGGGTACAGCCAGGGGGTTTCAACTCTGGGAGGTGAAGGAATTCCCAGACTCTTCTTGGGTAGTGGATAATCTCATTCTTCTCAATGTAGAAGTTCTCCAAGGATATGTCCTCAGGAGGGGAGGCCAAAGGTAAGGTTTTCTCTGCTTCACACTCCTGAAAGTGAGACAAGGAAGGGTCATCTACAAAGGTTGAGCCCTTCTGGTCTAAGTCTTGTCTGGTCTCAAAGGAGTCAAGAAGAACCTCAGAGACCGCATCTTTTCTCCCTTTCCCAGAGGTAGATTCGAGGGGGGGTTACCAGGGAAGCACAGTTTTGTACACTTACCATTAATGTAGATGTTCGAGTGTATTCACTGTTGCAGTCATCACGTTTGGGTTATCTGCTTGCAGTTGCCCTCAGTCGGCCTGATTATTAAAAGTCTTGGGTCCTGCATCGGTTGCAGTCTCATCTTCCATGACGTCAGGTAGGCAGGGGTATAAAGCATGCAACCGATGCCATTACATCAGTTTTTCTTGCCCCAGATGTCAGGTGCCCCCATAATGGGAAGCAATTATACACAAAGTTACACCTCCAACAAAAAAGCAAATACACCAAAAAGCTTTAAGCATAGTAAACAAGAATAGAGATATAGTCAATAGAAGTCAGGGGGCTGGAGGGAGGGTAACCGGGACTGCAACAGTGAATACACTCTAACATCTACATTTATGTTAAGTGTACACAACTGTACTATGTTCATGTTTCACTGTTGCAGTCATCACATTTGGGTAGATTCCCAAAGCTAAGGATGGGAGGAGGTAATTAGATAGCATTAGGACCAGCTATAAGACCCTGCAAGACTGCAGTGGCAAAGCCAACTCTGGATTTAGAAAAAATTGGAAAGTGGTAATGCTTGGTGAAGGTATGTGCAGAACTCCAGGTAGCAGCTTCTAGGATGTCCCTGGTAGGGTCACCTCTGAGAAAGGCTGTAGAGGTAGATACAGCCCTGGTTGAATGTGGTCTTATCCCCTGTGGGGTAGATTTTCCATGGTGCTTATAGCAGAAATTAATGCAGTGGCCTATCCACTTAGAAATGGTTTACTTTGAAATGGCCTTCCCCTCTGCCCCTACAGTAAATGCAACCAGCAGCTGTTCAGATTTCCTGATAAGTTTAGTCCTGTCCAAGTAAAATCAAAGTTGTCTGTGCACGTCTAAGGAGTGCAGTATTCATTCCCCTTTGTTCTGTGGATTAGAAAAGAAGGTTGGCAAATGAACAGACTGATTAAGGGCCACACTGGATACCACCTTGGGCATGAAGGAGGGATTGGTCCTGAGGGACACCCTGTCTGCATGAAAGATGATGAAAGGCTCCATTGCCATGAGGGCCTGTAATTCAGACACCCTTCTTGCTGAAGTGATGGTTAGAAGGAAGGCTGTTTTCCAAGAAAGGAATTTCAACTCTGCATTTGCAGCTGGCTCAAAGGGAGGTAGAGTGAGCTTTTCCAATACAAAGTTAAGGTCCTAGGCTGGAGTAGGGGCTCTCCTGGGTGGTCTTAAGTTTTTGGCCCCTCTGAGGAACTGCTTCAGCAGTGGATGAGAGAAGAGGGGTGGTTCTGTATTGCAATGAGCTGAAATGGCTGAGGCATGAATTTTGATGGAAAAAAAAGGAAAGGCCCTTGTGAAGCATCTCAGTTAAATATTGAAGAAACTGAGGTAAATTGGGTGCTGCTGTGCCCATCCCCTTGAGTTTGGCTTCAGGAACAGAATATTTTCCATTTTTCAGCATAGGATTTTCTAGTACTAGGCCCCCTTGCCTCCAGAATGACATCCATCACTTGCATACTGAGGGATAGTAATGGAGACATCAGGTAATTAGCCAGGCTGCCAGGTTCAGGGTTTGAAGCTGTGGGTGCAGAATCTGGCCCTCCTGCTGGGACAGCAGGGCAGGGGTCTGAGGCACGTGCCATGGTGCCAGCAGTGACACGCTGCACAAGAGGGGGCACCAGTGTTGGTGTGGCCAGTCTGGTGCAATCAGTATTGTCCTTGGTTTATCCTGTTTGATCTTTAGTAGTACCCTGGAGAGGAGGGGCAGAGGGGGAAAGGCATACACTGATAGGTTTTTCCAGGTGAAGGACAGGGCATCCACTTTCCAAGCTTGTTTGTGGGGAGTTCTTGTGCAGAATTTGTCCAATTGGTAGTTCTGGGGGGGGGGGAGGCAAACAGATCCATCTCTGGGCTCCCCCATTTGTTTCTCAACATGTTGAATATCGTTGGTTCCAGTTTCCACTTGTGTGGGTCCATGAGATTTCTGCTTAGGTCGTCTGCCAGTGTGTTTAGCTTTCCTGGCAGGAATTGAGCATGTAGGTGCACTTGGTAGCTCAAGGCTATGCTCCACACAGCCATGGTTAGTCTGCAGAGAGGGTATGAGTGGGTTCCTCCCTGCTTGTTTATGTACCACAAAACAGTGGTGTTGTCCATCTTTACCAATAATTGTCCTGGAAGAATGTGGTCCTTGAAGGCTGTCAGAGCATTCTGTACAGCTAACATTTCTTTTTGATTGATATGCAGGTGCATTTGACTTGGGTTCCATTTGCCCTGAATGCACTTCCCTGCCAAGTGAGCCCCCCCATGCACAGTCTGATGCATCTGTTGTTAGGGTTTGGGTGACAGGGGGTAGAGTGAATGGCAGTCCCTTGTTTTGGTGGCAGGCCTCTGCCCACCAAAGGAACTCTAACCATAGGCAAGGTATGATAGGAATTCATTGATTCTAGATCCTGAGAATGTTGACACCATAGGCTTTTTAGATACCATTGTAGTCTCCTCATATGCAGTCTTGCATATGGAATTAGTAGAATGCAAGAGAACATGAACCCCAGGGCTTGCAGTATTTTCCTTGTAGATAGCTGGGTCTTTGTGGCCAGTAGTTTGAAGTAGGCTGTCAAATGAACTTGTTTCTCTGGCGTGAGGTAGGCCATCTGGGAAGTTGTAGTCAAGCTTGCTCACAGGAATACAATTTGTTGGCAGGGTACAAGATGTGATTTACTTTCGTTTATGGTGTACCCCAGAGAAGTTAGCAATTTCTTTACAAATGCCAGATGATTTAATAGTATGCCCTGGCTTTCTGCCTGAATTAGACAATCATCCAGGTTTGGGTATATTTGAATATTTCTTTGCCTGCAAAATGCAATGACTGGAGCTAGGCACTTGGTGAATACCCTGGGCACAGTAGATAAGCCAAAGGGCAGTGCAGAGAACTGATAGTGCATGTAGCCTGCTTTGAAGAGTAGGTATCTTATGCAAGATTCCCCTATTGGGATGTGCAGGTAGGCTTCCTTTAAATCCAGTGTTGCCAACCAGGCATCTTTGTGTAGCATAGGAAGCAGCTGACGAAGAGTTAGCATCTTGAATTTTGGGATTACCAAAAATGTGTTTAGGATAGACAGGTGAAGAATAGGACGTCAGGAAATGTCTTTTCTGGGTACCAGAAAAAGTCTTGAGTAGAAACCTTGTCCCCTTCTAGTCTAGGCTAGTCAGGCTAGGGGTGTAAGATCTGGTCCCCCTTTGCATGCTTATGTACCACAAAACACTGTGGTATTGTCTGTAATTACTTGCTAATACTAACCGAAAGAACCAGACTTTTTTTTTTTTTTTAAAGACATGGGAGAAAGGGCTAAAGGATGCTCACAAACAATTTGGAAAAAGTTGAAAAAGTAACAAATTACCTAGTAACAGGTAGAGGAACAGTAGACAAGCACCGAGGAACTTATTCAATAAAAGATATGAGGAAACATCCTCTTACTTTACTGCAAGTGCTGAGCCCTCGCAGATCAAGTCTTGCCCTGACAGCTGGCATAAGAGATCTGACATTTGTAGGGACAAAGAGGGAATTATGGGTAGGGGAGCCTGAGCCCTGGATATAACAGCTTGGGAAAAAAAGTGCAGAGATTAGTTCAGATCAATTCAAATACCCATCCACTGAGTCATACAAAAGACAATTTCGGAACAAAATGTTTGGCATCAGCTGGATTAATTAAAGCTGAAGCGGCTGGTCAGGTCTGGGATTACAGTATAAAAACTTGAAAGACTGAGGTACTTTCCACCTTCTATCTGCTTTCGTAGAAGCAAGCAGGTTAGCTATCAGGGGAACCACAGGCATCGATATCTGTGCAGTAACTGAGACCTGGTTCAAGGCTCCAGAGACCACCCCTGCAATACCAGGCTACAACTCTTACCACACTTTTCGGCCACAAAACCAAGACCGAAACACTAAAGGTGGAGGAGTGTCCAAATTCACCAAGGATATTCACACCTCCAGGCTAGTTGCCCAACACAATGCATCTGAAATTCTCCAGGTGCAACTAACACTAGGTAAGACTGCAATCCAAATTGTAGCTTGCTACAGATCCCCCACCATGCCCCAACATTCTCACTACACCTTTCTAAACATACTGGAAAATATTAAGACACAACCAAACACCCTAATACTGGGTGATTTCAACTACCCTGCCATTAATGGGAAAACTACTCGGGTACCAACTCCTTTTCCCAATGGTTCTTGGAATTCATAAATTCCAACGCCCTGGATCAACTAATCCATTGTCCCACCAGGGGCTCCAATATCCTAGACCTGGTCATTACCAACATGGGAGATGGATGCTCCACACCAGTGGTCACCCCCTCATTGGTCAGGTCTGACCATAAGCAAATCACCCTTGACATCCACATCCCACCCCCACCCCCCAGTAAGGAAACCTCCTTAAAAAACTTCTCCAAAGCCAACTTCATGCTACTGAAGTCAGAAGTGACAAACTTCATGACACCCATGCAGACGGGATCTGAAAGTTCGACTGCAGAATCCTACACTAAGGCACTGTACAAGCACATCCACTCATGCATGAATCGTGTCATCCCAAATAGAACCAAGATGCTCTTCTCCAAAAAAAGGAAGCCAATCTGATGGTCCCCTGCTATAAACAAACTATACAACAGAAGTAAGAAACTGTTGCAGAAAAGAGGAAAATCCCAGGATGCAAAAAACTCCCTCATCAGCCTCAGTAAGAAGCTAAGATCCCTCATAAAATCCTCAAAAGCTAGTTACGAAAATAAAATTGCCAAAGATTCCAAAGACAACCACAAGGCATTCTATAGTTATGTCAAGAACCTAAATGGCAATGCTCAGATCTGCTCTGAGCTACAATAGAATGGCATTAAATATACTGATCCCAAGGATATTGCCAATATCCTGGCAGATCGATTTAGTGCCAACTTCACCCCCCTCTCACCCCCTAAAGGGCCCATCTCAATACCAAAAGATTGCCAAATTCCGGTAATCACGGCCGAACAGGTAGAAACCGCACTCTCCAAAGCTAAGAATACAGCATCCATGGGAACAGATGACATCCAAGGCTGTGTACTACATGAACTACAAAATGAACTGGCACCTCACCTAAGTGTCATGTTTAATCATAGCCTCACCTCAGGCTTCTTGCCCACTGAGTGGTGCACAGCTACAGTTATCCCACTCCACAAGGGGGGGATCCACTTTGGATCCCGGGAACTACTGTCCCATCAGTCTGACAGGTCTGATCTGCAAGGGCATGGAATGCATTATCATGGAACTTATAAACAAAGACATTGGCAACCTTCAGACACTGGACCCTACCCAGTTTGGGTTTGTGAAGGGCCGATCTTGTCTCCTGAATCTGACTGGCTTCTTCGAATCAGTCTCCAGAGCTGTGGACGAGGGTAAGGTGGTCCACACAGCCTATCTGGACCTCGCCAAGGCCTTCGATACCATCCCCCACTCTGGAATCATAGATAAACTTACTAAGCTGGGCATAAATCCCTACGTCACTCGATGGGTTGCCAACTGGCTTACTGACAGAACCTAGACTGTAAAAGTAGCCAACTCCAAATCCATCTCCAGACAAGTGGAGTACCTCAGGGTTCAGTCCTGGGACCACTCTTGTTTGGCATCTACTTCTCTGACGTACAGGCTAACACTAAGGGACTCTGGCTAACAAAGTTTGCAGATGACTGCAAACTGGGAGCCATTATTGAATCCCCAAATTATGTGTATACTCTACAAAAGGGCCTTACAGAAACAGATGCCTGGTGCCAGAGCCATGGGCTCAAGCTTAATGCCAAGAAATGTATAGTTATCCACTTTGGAAAAAAACATGTACCTATGAATTACCACATAGGTGGCAGTACACTAAACATCGAAAGTGTGATGACAGACTTAGGGACACATGGACAGTGGTCTCACTTTCGATAACCACATTGCCACAACAGTCAGGAAATCCTGCTATGTGGCACACCTCATCACTAAGGGCTTTTCATCCAGAAAAAAGGAGGTCATTGTCCCACTGCACTCATCCCTCATTAGATCCATTATAGAGTATAATGCCCCGTTTGGTATGTACCTCACAAGACATCTGCAACAGCTGGAAAGGCCACAGAAATACCTCACTAAAATAATGACAGGCCTAAAGCAGATGCCATATGCTGACTGCCTAAAAAAACTCCAGCTATACTCTGTGGCATATCGTCTACTCAGAGGCAATCTCTGCTTAACATACAAGGCCATGTCAAACCCTGAGCTGTTGGACATACTCCACTTAAAGAAATCCCAATCCCTCAGAGCCACAAGCTCCAGGGATCTAAACCTTGTCATCACAATGAACAAAACATGCTGGAGGGATAGGTTCCTGACCCAGAGACTCTCCATACTCTGGAATAGACTGCCCATACATGTCAAGCAGAGCGCCTCCATAGCCCTCTTCAAAAGGAACCTTGATGATGGGATAGGAGATAGGAAATTCACCCCGGGGATCAGGTCCATCTCCCTGCTAGACAAGGATCCAGAGAAGTAAATATTGTGGGAAGAAATATCCAGGGAAATGTTATGGCTAGGCTTGTATAGGCCCTAGGGCCGATAGCCTAGTACCAACCTATGAACCTAAGACAAACATCTTTAAATACTGACAGCAACGGGATGGGGGAGGGATCTAGAAATTACAGTTGTAAAAAAACATTTTCTAAGCTGTCTAGTTTTCTGCCTCTTTTTGAAGTTAGAGAAAACAGATCAAGTATTGCCAGCAAAAGGTTCACCAGGGATGGGCACAGCCACCTGGCTAAGCAAGAGTACATTCCCTGGCATCTTCGTCCAAGATCAACAAAGATGGCTTCCCTCAGTGGCATGAGAGAAAGTCTGGAATTAAAAAAGGATTACATCACAATTGATGCAATAACATTATGGAAAACAAAGAAAGGAAGCAAAGGCAACTCCCAGTAATAAAACCAATAAAAAGTAGTAGCAACTCTGGGAAAAAACGGTTGGAGTTGACTGTATCAGTCCAAATAATGTACGAAGCCAAGCACAAAACGGAGCCAAAAATCAAGGTATAAAACACATTAACGTCTTTTATTCCAATAGTACGTTTTCGTCCTTCCCAACAGAATGACTTCATCAGATGTGACATAGAACAATCCCAAACACGTATTTATATCCTGTTTACATTAATTGTTTAATTAAAACCATCATTTATTCAAATGAACTTGTTTAAAATCAACCTATCTAGTGTCTGCACTCATGAATAATTCATCAACTATATACAAAATGCTTTTTTAGCAAAAATCATTCTAACTAATAATGCCCTACCACATAAATGTGTTACAACCAACTTAGAGTTATAATACATCCTTATGAGAATGATTTTGGAGAAGAAATAGAGAGTTTTTAAACATGAAATAAGTTTAAAAGTGAAATATGTAACGTAAAAATAATAAATATAAATATAAAATATTTACTTATAAAAATTTTCTTATGTACATATATGTTTCTAAAAATATGTTTATACTTTAAATTTGATTCCTTAGATGTCATACCTTTATAATTTAGCAGATCTTAATTTAAGTAGTGGCATAATGGAGATGAAATCATATGACTAGCAGAAAGGAAGATTTTGAGGAGGAGTGTAACTTGTTAGAATCTATGTTCCTAGAAAGGGGATACCCCACTAAATTTGTTAGGGAGATAAGAGAAGAAGTAGTGAAGGGTAGAATTGACAGATTTAAACCTATAGTGAATACTACCCATTTAGAAAGAATAAGCCTTACACAAAAGGAAAACAATACTTCTAGTTTCGAGAAAACTTTAGTATTAGAGTATAACGGAATTAACAATATAATAAAGAATAGGTTTTTAAAAGAATGGGAACGTTTCACTTCCATTACAGATATAGAAAAAATACCTAGAGGTCCACAAAAGATAACTTATAAAAATTCCAGGAATCTAAGACTGCTCTTGGAAAACAAACCAACTAAATCCAATAGAAACAAGTTTGGCACCTACAAATGCGGTAGGTGTAATCAATGCCAATACATTATGAACGTAGATAAATTCTACCTAGAAAGTAGGAATAAGTGGCTAGGTAGTAATGAATATTATAATTGTGATTCCAAAGGACTGGTTTATTTAGCTTGGTGCACAGTGTGTAAATCCTTCTATGTAGGTAAAACAGAGAGAAAGCTAAAAAGAAGGATTTACGAACATTATTACGATATTTCTATTAAAAAGGACACTAGTGCACTTTACAAACACTTGAATACATGTCCCGAAGCTAAATTCCTCTTTGTAGTGTTAGAACAGGTTAAAATAGATGGTAGAGGAGGGCCATGGGAAGAAAGAATTGAATTTTGAGAACTTTGGTGGCAACTAACTTTAGATGCCAATAACCACCCTGGCCTTAATGATTTCATCTCCATTATGCCACTACTTAAATTAAGATCTGCTAAATTATAAAGGTATGACATCTAAGGAATCAAATTTAAAGTATAAACATATTTTTAGAAACATATATGTACATAAGAAAATTTTTATAAGTAAATATTTTATATTTATATTTATTATTTTTACGTTACATATTTCACTTTTAAACTTATTTCATGTTTTAAAAACTCTCTATTTCTTCTCCAAAATCATTCTCATAAGGATGTATTATAACTCTAAGTTGGTTGTAACACATTTATGTGGTAGGGCATTATTAGTTAGAATGCTTTTTGCTAAAAAAGCATTTTGTATATAGTTGATGAATTATTCATGAGTGCAGACACTAGATAGGTTGATTTTAAACAAGTTCATTTGAATAAATGATGGTTTTAATTAAACAATTAATGTAAACAGGATATAAATACGTGTTTGGGATTGTTCTATGTCACATCTGATGAAGTCATTCTGTTGGGAAGGACGAAAACGTACTATTGGAATAAAAGACGTTAATGTGTTTTATACCTTGATTTTTGGCTCCGTTTTGTGCTTGGCTTCGTACATTATTTGGACTGATACAGTCAACTCCAACCGTTTTTTCCCAGAGTTGCTACTACTTTTTATTATGGAAAACAAAGTAAGGAGGCTCTAAAACTGCGTGAATCTCAAACATTCAGCTAAAGTAATGACAACCAAAAAGACAGTCTTCTGCGACAGCAACTTAGTGTTCACTGGTTCAATTTTTTTTTTTTAAACCATGATGTTCAAAATCCCATGCGGGATGTGATCTCTGAAGGAACTCAAAGTTGAAAAATTCCTTTAAAAAAGGTCTTGCTAACCCTTCTAGGATTTCTCCTGTACTCTTCCATGGAAATTAGATACGTCAACTAAATCACTTTAAAATGGAACTGAAGCAAAGACCCAAGCTTAACTGTGAGTTAGGTAATCTGAAATTAACAGAAATGAGGGTAAAAATTGGATCTAGCAGCTCTGCAGTCACATACACCATAAAATGATGGTACCTGTCCTGTTAGGTCTTCTTTGCAGCAGGCTTCTGGGCAGACGTGATGCTTTTGATCAGACAAGCAGGGTATGATGTGTCCCTGGGTCATCACTGAAGTAGAGATACTGTGTAGTTAAAAGGAATAAAGGTCTGTGAAAGGCATGCAGGACAGCTCAGATTCAAGGAGTTTTGCAAGTCATCAAATGCAGAGTTTTCTCCAAAATATGAGGATATAAAAGGGAGCCAAACATACCGATACCAAAAACAGATATCAAAATTAATTTGGTACTGTACTGAGAGACTTTATTACTGAATTTGAGAATTAGTGGAAAGAGAGAGATGGAATACAGGACACCTGGGGGCCACTTGTGGACTAGAACATTCTTGGGTCATTCCTCCAGTGGAGTTATCAGGGAAAGAAGCTGCTACATTTGTCATTGGTCACAGAAATGAACAGGACAACAGCATGTCTTTCCTCAGTAAAGGAAGAGGTTCTGTGCTACTGCAGGACTGAAAGCCCGCTCAAGTGGCATTAGAATAGAGGCACTGAGCCTGAACACCAGACAAGTTATCTTGCCTGGAACATCAACTGAAATAATAGGCCACGTCTTTCACAGTCACTTTCTTAAACCCACATGGTCTCCTTGTTTAATGCCTCTCAATTCCACATCTTAGTGGTGTGAACAGCAACTCCAGCAATGGAGAAACCAGGTGGCGGGGGGGGGGGGGGGGGACAAAATGGTACGGCTTTCTCACCCCTCCCAAGGATGGCGTTCAGATGCCCTTGAACACACTGCACAGGTGCAACTTGATAAAAACCTCCTGTACTTTCAGAGTAAAGGCAGCGCTGCTTGAAAGGTACACCCCCATGCAGAAATGAGAGGGGGCCATCCTTTGCAGTCAGTCTACAGCATGTCTCCTTTCCCAGTACCAGCAGTGCACGTCAGGAATGTTAAGACTGCTGATATAATCATGAATCAACCCTGATGGCTCCCTAAATGATGGTTCCACTCATTCTCTGCAGAGGAAAGAGTACAAATAGTGGACCGATTACAAATGACAGGGTTTGGTGGATGCAGATCTGCAGTCAGCAGGGACAAAATGATTAAGAAAAGGAAAGAAAGGTCTCTCTGAAATGTTGGCACTGTTTTAATATGCTGTCTTAAATGCCTCAGCTGAAGAACACAGAAAAGATTAGCAAGAATCATTTTCCCCTTTGAAGCCTGATAAAACAGGAGCTTCCTTCAAAGTACCATCCAGATAAGCCAACATAACCATATTTATTCAGCGCCTTTAAAAAATGTTGACTATAAATGCGATGCCACAGTTTGAAACAATTCCATACATTAATTCAGTACTGCACACAAACAAGTTTGTAACTTCATATTAAGCACATACCTCCAAAAATACATTCAAGGATCAGCAAAAAAAGAAAAATTTTTACAAAAAGCTTAAAAAGAAAAAAATACCCATCAACAGAGATCAGTCATTAGGGGAGATCTGTTAAGCCTAAAGACAAAGGATCACACTTTGGCAGAACTATAATCCTCTAAGTGTGTTAAAATCACCCCTTTTTACTAATACAGTTCAGAGAGTTGGAAAGGCATCTTGAAAGAACTCACTGTACCATTGTCTACAACAAAATCACTACTCACCTGCTGGATACTTTATGCAATTCCCAAAATCTTGACTCCTTAACACTGACCCAAGGGAAGACACGTTCCATTTGCTTTTTGAGTGGACAGAGACAGAAAAAAATATATCAGAACCGTAAATGAAAAACTTGCTTCATACAGTGAACTTTCACTTTGTCAGGATTACAGTTTGAGGGGAGAGAAATGAAAAAAAGCTAAATATAATACCATTAATGGTATTCTGTAAGGACATGCTGAATCTCAACTGCGGTTAATTCAGCCATGTGGGTTTCTATGTTCTATCAGACAGTGCAAAGGCACAAGACAACATGCTCTGATCAACCACAAAACAGATTTCCTCCTGTCCTCCAGCTGACCTTTAAGCCACACCTCGACCCCTAACTGCCCAACTGATTAATTTGTTCCCACGAGGGAGCAAAAGCCCTATGATCCACTCTTTCCTCTTGAAGTACTGAGCATGATAAAAGTGGTGCCATTACCCACACATAGTACTGGGGATCTTTCTTTATAGCCCCACATTCCCCATGCATGCTTGCAGAAATTCACCAGAGTGTTAGCCATTTCTGTGCAACAAAGATCTGCCCTAACCCCTCCCCTTAAGATAAATCTGCAAGTCAAATGGTACACTGGTTACTTGCTCTAAAAACCTTAACCTGGTATGCGACATTAATAGAACCTGCTGAAGGGACAGATTTGTCTCACAGAGGTTACTACACCTTTGGAACAGACTCCCACTTCATGTCAAACAGAGCATCTCACTTGCCCTCTTCAAATACAATCTGGACAACTGGATGGGTAATAGTAAATTCATCCCGGGGGTTCCACCTGTCTCTCTCTTGGACAGGGGCAAGAGGTGGGGATCGTGGAAATAAGGGTTGAACTTGGCTAGTCTTCTAAGTGCCCTAGGGCCATTGCCTAGTAACTTCCTATGATCCTATAAAATATCTCTCCATCTCCTCTGGTATCCACCAGGGATTCCCATACAGTGTCCACCCTGGACATATACAGCTGTACTCTTCCCTGAGAAGGGCATAGCCTCATATTTTTATCACTCCTGCAACAGCTCAGTCAGTGGCCAGGCTACAAAACAAATACCAACTGCCTCGGTCAAACTGAGTTTTAAATATTTTGTGAGCAAAATTCTACACTACCCAAGTGGTTCCACAACAGAGACTGACAAGTTAACTCTAATGTCTTACAGCGCGCTATTAATGGCTATACAACAAGCAGTATTAAACATGACAACGATGTCTTTAAAAAAAAAAAAAACTCTCAAAAATCTTTGCAACAAAGAGTGAACTGGCTTACTGGTTAGTACATGTGAAGAATTTACTAATAACTTCAAGTAATCTTTCTCTTCCATATAGTTTTAGGCAACTCTAGCAACATGACATCTTGACAAGCAAGTTCTGGTTCCCAAGCCTACAACTATAGTACAGTGTGTATGTTAACTGAAAAATGCCTTATGCCATGATACGTGTAGAAATGGTAATGTAACTATTAAGGCTGTCCCTTTTCAGTGATCCTCAGCTGGCTTCATTCCTAAAACAAGTAGCTAATTAACAGTTCAGGGACTGTCCCACTACACAGAACAAAAATGCTAAATCATACAACTCATACAACTTACCCTTACAAAGAAGGATTTAACCATGCTGTTCGCTTTCTTATTTTCTGGCTGCCCTCCATCTGCATTCATGGCTGCCTGGATGATCTTCACAATATCATCACTGAACTCAAGCTGTAAAGATAGGTACCAAACAATCAGTGCTCACTCCTAGTTTAGCAGCTCCTCATAACCATTCCAAAAGGTTCTCTACTGAAACTAAACATCCAGATAAAAACCATAGTAATTACGATACTCTACAGTCCAATTCAGAATTTGCAAATACAAATGTACAGTAATGAATGAAGCTAATACAGTGTGCAGATACTGCAGATATGTGAGCACTGTTCATCAATACTGCCATATTTACTAGGTTACAACTTCATCCCCCCACTCCTTCACACTCTCAAAGGTCTCTTCAAACCTCCCACCAATTCCTATGTTAAGGGTAGTCGCACATCCATTCCCACCCCAAAATTAGAAGAGATGGACACTAACTGCACCAAGACTAAGGATATATACTGTAGACTGCTCTCTTGAAAACCCAACAGATAAGATGAATACCTGCACTTCAGCAGTACCATATTTCAGCAGTGTGCCAATACTTGGAGGGGGACAGAGTTGGGATTAAAACTCAAAGGAGATAAAAAAAAAAAAAAAAAAAAAAATGACAAGGCAAGATCAAGCACAGACATCTTGCAAGACAGCCTGTGCACTACCTGTCCAGAGTAAGGTGCTTGGAGAAAATTCTGCAGAAGTAGATGTCACATAAAATGCCATGAATGTATCTTAAATGTACGTGCTACAGAGACCCTTCTACTTCTGAACAGGTCTTCTGGATCACATCCACAGAAGGCATACTTCACCCACAGGTGACAGAACACAATGGAACGTGTACTGCTCAAAGAGTCTGTCACTAGATTGCACTCTGAAGAAAGCTACACTGCCTGAATAGTTAACTGATAACAGAGAGCCACACCCCAGGCCTGAAGAGACAGCCTGCACAGAAGTTAAGACTTAGTGCCCTGCTGCTTGCTGACATACCACATCATTGTGGTGTTGTCTGTGTAAACAATAAGAGGGCCTGGTGAAAGAATAGGATGGAAAAGCCTGAAGAGCCAGAATCAGAGCTTTCATCTCTGATGTTGACATGGTCTAACGTCTGATTCTGGAAGAGGAGCAGAGACCTTCAATTTTCAGGTGACTGAAGGAAGCCCCACCCCCACCATGTTTACGGTATTGGTGGAACAGTTCTTGAGAAGGAACCAGAGGCTGAAAGGGCAGGCCTGAGTTGAGGGTAAGTGGAGGAACACATCACTCAAATTCCTGCTTTAGACGAGGAGGGAGATGTACTCTGAAATCCAGAGGATGGCAATGCTGAAGCCAAACTGACTTGAAGTACCAATGAAACTTCTGCATATGCAGTCTGGCAAGTGGGAGCATTGGAATAGAAGTGGCCATGAATCTCAGGGCTCAAAGAAACTCTCTGGCTGGAACTGCAGGCAGAAAAAGAGACTGAAAAGAAAGCTGTCAAGGACAAAGCTTTTGGAGGTGGAAGGGAGGCTAATATTGGCACTGTCTGAATTCTGCAACCCACATACTTGTGATTCTGAGGACTGAGTCAGGACAGACTTTTGGAAGTTGATAGTGAACTCCACATCCTGTAACAGGAAACTGGGAGAAGGCCCCTGAAACAACAGGTCATCTAGATAAGAAAAACCTTAATGCCTTAGAGTCTGCAAAAAGCAATTACAGGAGCCTGGCATTTTGTTAATACCCTTAGGGCAGTAGAAGCCAAACGGCAAAGGAGAAAACTGAAAATTAGAGGAAGAAGCACTGAAACATAAAACTTTCTGAAACAGGGTGAATAAGAATATGAAGATAAGCATCATTCAGATCTAAGCACACCTGAAAAGCCTGGGGTAGTAAAAGGGGAAACAGGATTTAAAGAGTAAGCATCCAAAAAGAAGCAAAATTGAGAAAGATGCTGAGCAAGAAGAGATCCAGAATAGGTAGGTCTCCAAGTACCCTTCTGAGGAACCAGGAACATCTTGGAGTAAAATCCCGTTCCTACTTGGAAGGAGGGACAAGCTGAATAAATGCCATGTCCCCACCACGGACACAACGACCTCTGAGAAATTAGAAAGTTGCTCCAGATGAGGTGCGGGAATCCCTGAAAAAGGAAAGAGACTTCCACACCATGAAGTAACCCTGACGGATGATAGAAAGAACCCAACAATCAGTGGTGATGAAATGCCAATTTGGAAGACAGTGGGAGAGACGAAGGGACAAGGGAACCTGGCTGAGGGATGGGGTGACAAAATGTCAAAGAAAAACGCTCTTCTGAGATAAATGAGGCGTCTGGGTCACAGTAACCTGAGAAGAGTTAGCAGGTGGAGCTCGCCTACTACCCCTCCTGCCTTTAGTCGCCTGACGAGGCTGCCTGCGTACAAAAGCAGACCTAGTAGTATAATTCTTCTGAAGCTTAGGGAAGGGACAGGAGAAAGAAAAATATGTTTTAAGGTCCTGCAAAGCTTTAAGTTTTTCTTGAAAGGGCAAACATAGCAGCAGTCCCAAAGAAATTTTTATTACCCAAATGAGCATCCAGCAACTTGGCCTTAATATCCTCAGGTAAAGACTGCAGATGCATCAGCAGCATCCCAGCTGCACTTGATAGGAGTTGCGAGCCACTTGAGAGGAAGAACCCAAAATAGATACAGCAGAAAACTTATCTTCAGAATCAGGGAGGTCAAGTAGTAACCTGACCAGCCTGCAATCAATACCAGGGCATATCTGGTCATGTAAGTCTGGTAATCGGCCAAAAGGGCTAATGCAGAAGCAGTATACACCTTCTTACCAATCCTCTCCTTTGTCCTACTATCCATATCTAAAGGCAGAAGGTTGGAAGAAGGGCAAAATCTTACAAGACTTATCAGAGGAGACTATCACCACAGCAAGGTTAGAAAGACGACACTTAAATAATTGACAATTTTCAGGAACCTTATAGAACCTGTCATTCTATCTACTGTGCTCCCAAAAGACAACTCATCGAAAGATGACACAGGGCTAATGGACTCCTCTTCATCAGAACTATAAGCCAAAGACGAAGGCATCTGGGCAGAGTAAGACAAGGACCCTTCATCAGATTCTGAATCCTCAGAGGAAAATGGATCCTTAGGCCATTTGAAAGGAGTTAAGTCCAAGAGAGAGTAGGCAAAGAAACTCCTTGGGGAGATTTCAGAGCCATTAAAGCATTAAACAGGCCCTCAGCAAACTCCTGCCATTTTCTGAGGATCCTTAGGGCATACAGATAAATGCTTTTTCTTCATAGGGACATCAACCCTAAAACACCCAATGTTCTGGACCCTGATGGGATTCAGTGAGAGTACCTGGGCACCTCTTCCCTGACTGGAATCTGCAGAATCCTACTACAGCCCTCCAAGATATCAACCATGGTTTCCCCTCGACGTTTGGAGCAGACACCTGCAAAGCCACCCAGGACGTGTGAAAGAAAGGATCCATGCCTGCCTCCGATAAGGTTACAGCACAGAATTCAAATGTAGACACTGGATGGCCTACAAAACTATCACCTGCTTCTAGAAAACTGTTCAGTGGAGGCTGGGTAGCCAAAGAATCTGGCCAGGATTTTTTGGCCTTTATCTTACTTAAAGGAAGTATCTCGGAGTTAATCAATTCTGCCATGCTACCCTCGGCTAACTGTTTAAGCCTCTGGTTTCCTGAGATAGCTGGGATGGGAAGACAACCGGCTTCTAAGAGTCTTAGGCACAAACACCTTACAAATGCTACAGGATGTATGGTTGTAGGAAGCACCTATACAAAAAAGACACTGTTCGTGACTATACTTATGAGGAATCTGCTTCCTATACTAACTTTTTCCTTTCCTGATGAGGTGAACTCCAAGTAACCAAAAGAATACAAGACCAAAATACAAGAAGAAAAAAAAAAAACAAAAAAAACAAACAAAGGGGCACTTATCTGATGGCTGCATATTCAGCACAAGAAAACAATATTCAGACCAACAACTGATGATGGTGTTCAAACTGGCAGCAAAGTTATTCTGGGTAACCGTGCCCACGTCATCTTTATGCCTTACGCTTTGAACAGGCAGCATACATGTGACATACGATACATTCAAGATCTAAAGACTATGGTATACTGGCTGGACACTGGGCTACCCTTGGCAGGAGATGCAAGGTGAAGAATACTGCAACAGTGATATAGAACGTCATCCAAGGGAACCCTTCTCTGAAAAGGAAACCTGATGGTGAGAGATGCACCAAACAAAAAATATTTTCCATTTACACATTAATGATTTTCTGGTAGTAGGTTTCCTGGCCTCCTGCAGACTCAAAGCACATCCACAAAAAAGAATCAAAACCCTATCACCCGCAGTGTCATTTTAAGAGTGGACAGTCAAGGATGGACAAGAAATCCCTTGTACTGTGTGACAAGATCCACCCAGTGAGGTAATTTGTAGTGATTGACCCTGCCCAGATGAAAAGGTGGAGGGGGAAACCAGTGCTGTCTGGGGCAAAGGGAGTCCTGCTTGATCTTGTACAGAACTCTTCACAGCACAAAGAGAAAAGGCATACAGAAAACATTCCCTTCCAAGTAAAAGACATGGCATCTACTTTCCAAGTCAGAGGTTTTAACACTCTTGAACAGAACAGGTGAAGCTATGTGTTCGGGGGGGGGTGCAAAAGAGAATTTTAAAAGTAACAACACGCCACGAGTACAAAAGAAGGTTTAATGGACATCCAGATAGACAAAACTGAGCGCTTTCACCCGCTCACATACGGGTTTCTTCAGAGTTAAATTAATTACAAAGAACAGCTGATTAATATACTCTCAACAATTAATAAGTAACAATGAATTGATTGATACTTTGATTGAAATTGATTAAATAAATTAAATTGAATTGAATTAAATTGTATTCTATTTCTTCTATAGCAACCGGAACATATTTAAAAACCAAACGTTCAGTATTCACATAAAAAACTCCACTTAAAATCTAGTCACATAAAAAAATGATATACAGTAATAGTACATACAACAACTACTATAGAACACTTATACAATGAATTAAATACTAGTAAACAATAAAATACTACTTATAACTACCTATAAAAATGTATAATATAAATTCAATTGTGTAAGTTTCAGAACAAGTTTTGTAGTGTATAAATAAATATAAATAAATATATGAGTAAAAAATATATAAATATAAATATTAACTTACTTATATAAATACTAATATTATATTATACCTAAAAATTTTTATATCTTAAAAAATATATGTTTATGTAGAATTTAGTTTAAATGCTGTATAAAAAACTTGTTTAAAATAATTGTTAATACTACTTCCTATTAAATGTTATATGAATTTAATTTTAAATAACTAACTATTGAGATGTTTTCGTTGATACCTGGCTTACTACAAGTGTTTAACCTTAATTGCCATAGACACTCTTTATACTCTAATAAAGCCTTAATATCACCCTCTTTTTCCATATTTTGGGGAATCCTATCAATAACAAAGAACAAAAACTTTTTAAAATCATGACAATTTGAACTATGCATGTACAAAGAGTTAATTTCTTTCTTGTTTTTAATGTCCCTAATGTGCTCCCCTATCCTGTCCTTTAATCTTCTTATAGTCTTACCAATGTAAAAAGCTTGACAGGATAAACAGGTCGCAACATAGATAACTAACTTAGTATTACAATTTACATGTCCTGGACATCTTATACTTCTGTTGTATCCCTTTACTACTAAGTTTGTACCATCCATTATAAATCTACACCATCTGCAAAATCCACATTTCTTCATTTTTGACTCCCTATATAAAGTTTCTCCTTCAAAATAATTTTTTAAGTTTTTACCTCTACTAAAAACTACATTAGGGAAACTTCCCAAAACCTGTGTAATTTCGGTCTCAGTCACAAAAACCTTATCCCATACGTCTCTAATAATATTTGTAAAAGTGGGAGTGTACTCACTGTACGGTAGTATCATTGATTTAAACTTGTTGATGTTTTCAATTTCTTTATTATTTTGATTAGGTAACCCATATTTCAAAATGGGCTTATAATCCAAATACCTCCTTGTAGTTATTTCATTTCTAACATTTAACAACAAATCATGTGGATAATCTCTCTCAACAAACATCTGATGCAAATTGTCTATTTCCGTATTAAACTTGTCATCGTCAGTAATCATCCTAGACAGTCTAATCATTTGTCCCTTGACCAAATTTCTTTTCTGAAATGCAGGGTGACAACTTTTATAATGCAAGTATGAATTTGAGAAGGTCAATTTTCTATGAATATTTGACTCTAGACAGTCACCATTTTTATATAACTTAATGTCCAAATATTCACATGAATCCTTCTTTATTTGAAAGGTAAATTTTAGAAAAGGTGTGGTATTGTTTAAATATACCATAAATTCTTTAAATTCATCAATGTCACCTTTCCAAAAAAGCAGGATGTCGTCCAAGAACCTTACATAAAAATCAATACTTGACCTGTATTTACTTTCTAACACATGTTCTTTTTCCCACATTGCTAGTACCAAGTTAGCATATATGGGGGCACATCTCGCCCCCATAGCCACTCCTGAGCTTTGTTTGTAATGCTCACCACCGTGTTTAAAAAAATTATTTTCCAAGACCATTTCCATCAATTTAGCTAAGGTCTTAACCCTGGACGTAGTCATCCCACCAAAATAAACTAAACTTCTTTCAAACAATTCAAGTCCTTCTTTTAAAGGAATTATCCAAAATAAATTAATAACATCTATGGTTATCAAATACAATTCATTTAAATTGAGTGTTTTATGTTCTTTAAGCGTAGATAAACAATGCCAGGAATCTTTAAGAATCTGTTTTATATTGTTGGTTACATTTTTACATGCTATATCTATGTAATGTGCAATTGCTTCTAATTTTGAACGTTTTGCAGCCACAATCGGTCTAAAGGGAGGATTAGTTACACTCTTATGTATTTTAGGTATTCCAAATATGCAAGGTGTGACAGGAAAATCAACTGACATGTATTCATATTCTGTTTGTGAAATATCTCCGTCCATTAATAATTCATATAACAACCAGTCTACCTTAGAATATGCTTTAATAATGTCGTATTTAGAGACTGATGTATATGTACTTTCATCACCTAGCATATTACTAATTTTGTTTGTGTAATCCACTGTTTTCATAATAACTACGCCTCCCCCTTTGTCAGGCTTCATCACCCTATAATCATTACTTGCTGCTAGTTCTTTTAAACAAAACCTTTCTGCCTCAGTTAGGTTGTCTTCTAAAAAGTGTGTTTCTTTCCATGCCTTTCTCAGTTGCCATTCACAAAACATTTCGAAAAGGTAAATAATCTGGTTGTTTGGTGGAATAAAGGTACTACTTCTCTTCAAACTAAGCCCCCTATCAAAGTTAGAACTATTAGATTTACCCTTGAAATACATTTGCAAATTAAGTAATCTCACGTAAGCTTTTAGATTCAACAAAATAAGCCCCAAATCCGGTTTAAAACTTGGAACAAATTTGAAACCTTTTTTAAAAAGTAAAATAAAATTGTTATCCAGCTTCTTTTCTGTGAAATTGTACACTGAGAAATTGCCTTCTCTAATAATATCACACTCTAAGGATTCTAGCATATCTGAGTTCATTTCAGTACTATCCTGAAATATTCTTAATGAATTTACACTTGAATTGAATGTGTTCACACTAACATTAATTGTGTTACTAAAATCAGGAAAAGACAATCTATCTTTAGCAGTCCTTGAAAATGTTAATTCTCCTTGTGTGTGAACAGCTTGTTCAGAAATCATTTGGTTAGCAATTATTGTGTTGTTTGTCACTGAACTAGCATTTAGTACATTCTCAGATGTGCACCTAATTTTAATACATAGAGGTGCTATGTTTGCCTGAATCTGCTGTATATCATTTTTTTATGTGACTAGATTTTAAGTGGAGTTTTTTATGTGAATACTGAACGTTTGGTTTTTAAATATGTTCCGGTTGCTATAGAAGAAATAGAATACAATTTAATTCAATTCAATTTAATTTATTTAATCAATTTCAATCAAAGTATCAATCAATTCATTGTTACTTATTAATTGTTGAGAGTATATTAATCAGCTGTTCTTTGTAATTAATTTAACTCTGAAGAAACCCGTATGTGAGCGGGTGAAAGCGCTCAGTTTTGTCTATCTGGATGTCCATTAAACCTTCTTTTGTACTCGTGGCGTGTTGTTACTTTCAAATTTACTAGTTACGGTTCCTAGGGTGCAAAAGAGACACCATCCTGAAAGAAGGAACCTTTAGGAAGGTGTTTAGTACAGAAAGGTTCAGAACTTTCTAGGGAACAAAAACATTCTCTAGTAAAACCTTCTTCCCACTTGGGTGGGTGGAATAGGCCAAATGGTGCCTTGATACAAAACGGACTGCAAAACCTCTGAAAAATGAGAAAGCTAGTCTGAAGGAGGCTGTGGGATACCTAAAGGGGTGGAGGGGGGCTTCCACACCATGAAATATCTCTGACAAGCAAGAAATAGCAACCAAGAATCTGCGATCTGTTACCAGTTTGAGAGTGACACAGAAAGGCAGGGGAACAAAGGACCTGGCCGGGAGAGAAAAATCTCAGAAATAGACTTGTCCTGAAAAAAGGTTTCTCAGATGTAGCAGTCTGAGTAGCCTTAGCAGAAAGACTACATCTAGACCACTTTCTACTTTTGGAAGGATGACAAGGCTGTGTTTGGACAAATGAGATTTAGAAGGATAATTCCTGTGAATATTAGGAACAGGGGAGACAAAAATAAGCTTAAGTTCCTGTATGGCCTTACCCTTAACATGGAGAGACTCTTAAGTCAGCTGCAGCTGTCTCAATAAGATTTCATTATCCAGAGGAGCATCCAAAAGCTTGGCTTTAATGTCATCACATAAAGCCTGAAGGCGAGGCCAATAATAATGCCGCATCACAGAACAAAAAGCAGCGGCCCTGGAAGAGGCATCAGTAGCATCATAACTACATTTTATTGCGTGACAAGCAACCAGGGAAGCAGGCCAAAGTGGAAAAGCTGACAATTTCCTGTCAGAATCATGAAGATCAAACATAAAGTACAGTTTTGTACCTACCATAAATGTAGATGTTCGAAGATCCACATTGCTGCAGTCCTAACACTTGGGTAGTCCGCTGTCCCAGTCGGCCCGAATACCAAAGTATAAGGCTGACGTCGGTCAAGGCGCATTTGTCTGACATCAGGACGTCAGGGTACAAATGCGCATGACCAACGTCATATCCTCAGTCTTTTCTTGCCCCAGATGTCAGAAGACCCTAAAAAAATAAGGCCAAAACCAAAAAACACCAAACACTCCTGTACCTAATATATGTACAATATATACAAATTTACCAAAATAGAACCCCACCCACACAACCACCCCTAAACACAGAGGGAAGGAGGGAGGGTAAATTGGACTGCAGCAATGTGGATCTTCGAACATCTACATTTATGGTAGGTACAAAACTGTACTATGTTCTTCATCTCACATTGCTGCAGTCCTAACACTTGGGTAGAATCCCAAAGCAGAGGTAAGGGAGGATGGCTAAACTATAATGAAGCAGGAGCTGCCAAAATGCCCTGCAACACAGCAGTGGCAAAACCAGCCCTGGATTTAGAATAGAGAGGAAGGTGGTAATGCTTGGAGAAAGTATGCACTGAACTCCAAGTAGCTGCCTCCAAAATATCCTTAGTTGCCACCCCTTAGAAATGCTGTTGAAGTGGCAGTAGCCCTAGTGGAATGAGGCCTAATCCCAGCTGGAATCTCCTTGCCATGATGGGAGTAACAGAATGCAATGCAAAACCCAATCCACTTAGATATAGTTTGTTTTGACACAGGCTTGCCCTGAGAACTCAAAGCAAAAGAAACAAACAACTGCTGAGACTGCCTAAAATCCCTAGTCCTGCTTAAATAATAACGCAACTGCCTGTGTACATCTAAAGTGTGCAAAATCTTTTCCCCTATTTTGGGGATCTGCATAAAAAGTAGGCAAATGAATAGTCTGGTTTAAAGCCACACTAGAAACCACCTTAGGCATAAATGAAGGATTAGTGCGTAATGATACCCTATCCTTATGAAAAATCAAAAAGGCTCAACCGCCATAAGGGCCTGCAATTCAGAAACCCTTCTTGCAGAAGTAATGGCCAACAAAAAGCAGTCTTCCATGACAAGTATTTCAATTCAGCAGTAGCCGAGGCTCAAAAGGTTGTAGAGTAAGTTTCTCCAACACAAAATTGAGGTCCCAAGCAGGAGTAGGAGCTCTACGTGGGGGTCTTATATTCTTTGCCCCTCTAAGAAATAGCTTGAACAAAGGATGAGAAAACAATGGTGGGTCACAATCATAGTGAGCTGAAATTGCTGCAGCATGAATCTTAATGGAAGAGAAAGACAAACCTTTGTCCAATAACTCAGTAAGATATTGAAGAGCCACACTCAAATTAGGCTCAGAAACATCCAAATCCTTTGCTGCACTCCAAAATAAAAATCTCTTCCATTTTTCTGCATACACTTTATGTGTACTAGGTCTTCTGGCTTCCATAATCACATTCAAAACTTGTTGAGGAAGTTGAGACCTGCTGTGGTTCAAAACAGAATATGCCAGGCTGTTAGATGAAGAGAGTGAAGCTTGACATTGAGTAGATGACCGTCCCTCTGAGACAAAAGGTGTGGAATTAAAGGTAAAGGCCATGGAGGCTTCCTTACCAGATTCCTCAGTAATGGGTACCAGTGTTGCCGTGGCCAATCTGGAGCTATCAAAATCATCCTTGGCTTGTCTTGTCTGACCTTTAGGAGTACCTTTGGGAGGAGAGGCAGAGGTGGAAAGGCATACACATGAAGATTTTCCCAACTGAACGAAAGACCATCCACTTTCCAAGCTGTGTGATGAAACCTTTTCGTGCAAAACTTTGGCAGCTGGTGGTTTAGTGGAGAAGCGAACAGATCTATGTCTGGAGTTCCCCATGACACTGTCAATTTCCGAAATACATGAAGATCCAGTTTCCACTCATGGGGATCCATGATTTGCCTGCTTAACACATCTGCTAAGGAGTTCTGTGCTCCTGGCAGAAACCTTGCCTGAAGATTTAGCTGCAAGCTGAGCGCAGTCTCCCACAAAATCATTGCTTGCCTGCATAGAGGATAAGAATGTGTTCCCCCTTGCTTGTTGATGTACCACATGACAGTTGTGTTGTCTGTTAGAATCAACACCTGCCCTGGAAGAAGTAACTCCTTGAAAGCCATTAATGCAAACTGGACTGCTAACATCTCCTTCATGTTGATATGTAGATGCTGTAGTCTGGCAGGCCACTTGTCTTGTATCCACTTTCCATTCAGATGAGCTCCCCAAGCTATGTCTGAGGCATCTGTCGTTAGAATCTGACTCGCCTCTGGCCGGGTCACAGAGTGTCCCTTGTTTAGGTGACATTCCTGAGCCCACCACAAAAATTCCTTTTGAATGCAAGGTATTATTGGAATGACAGTGTCCAAATCCTGGCAGTGCTGTGTCCATACATTTTTTTTAGATACCATTGCAGCTTCCTCATATGCAGTTTGGCATTGGGAAGCACCAGAATACAAGATGCCATGAACCCTAAGGCTTGAAGGACTGTCCTTGCAGTCAGCCCGGACTGAAGAGATAGTTGATGGAAGTAAAGGGAAAGATTCTTTTGTTTGTCCGGGGTTAAAAAGGCCATCTGGGCTGCTGTATTCAGTCTCACACCCAGAAAGCACATGCCTTGAGAGGGTACTAGACTGGACTTTATTTCGTTCACAGAATACCCCAGGCATCTTAGCACTGCTATCACATATTCCAGATGCTGAAGAAGCTCGTCCTTTTCTTGAGCCAGAATCAGACAGTCGTCCAAGTAAGGATAGATTTGTATTCCTTTTAGCCTGAAGAAAGCTACAACTGGAGCCAGAACTTTTGTGAATACTCTGGGCAGTAGATAAGACAAAGGGCAATGCAAAGAACTGTTAATGGGAATTTCCAGCTCGGAACGCAGATACTTCCTGCAACTGAGTCTGATAGGCACATGAAGGTAAGCCTCCTTGAGATCTAAAGTTACCATCCAGTGATCTTTGCCCAGCAGAGGTAAAAGCTGTTGTAACGTCAACATTTTGAACTTGGGAATGTCCAGATAAGTGTTGAGGATAGACAAATCCAAAATTGGTCTCCACATGTTTCCCTTTTTTGGTACTAGGAACAGGCGAGAATAAAATCCTAGGCCCCTTTCTGGCACAGGAACCGGCTGAATGGCCCCTATCTGGAGTAACAGAGAAATTTGCTTGTGAGCCTCTTTTCTTTGTATAGGAGGAATGTCTGGCATGCCTTTGAAAGGAGGCAAGGTATGGAAATAAAACCTGTAACCGTGGTGAACGATATCCAATACCCATCTGTCTTGGGTAATAACACTCCAATTTTCTTTGAAAAGTGCCAGCCTTCCTCCCAAAGGTGCTGCCAGGCGAGAAGGCTCTGGCAGCTGAAAAGGCAAGTCATTGGGTCTGCTTACGAAAGGACTGACCCCTGCCCTCACCAGAAGACTGGGCAGGCGAACTGCCTGTTCTAGGCCTAAAAGAACCTTGAGCTCTGCCCCTACCACGTCTAGATCTACCCCTAGACTGAGAATCATAAGAAGGATAAGTCCACCCCTTAGTAGGCCAATTTCTACTAAACTTTGGAGGTTGAACCTGCATAAAATCTTTAACAGTCTGCATAGACTTAGCCTTGTCCTCCATTTTCTTTAAAACTGCTTCCACAGGCACCAAATAACACATCAGATTGTAAAGGAGCATCTAAAATCCTTGTCTTTACATGTTCAGCTAAATTCTGATCCCTCAGCCAGGCGTGCCTGCGAAGAACAGAACCAGTGGCTGCCACCCTCGAAGAGGCCTGTACAGCATCAAAACCACATTGCAAGGAATGCTTACCCACCTGTTCAGAAACATGAACTAAATCCTGCAACTCTTTACACTCAACACCTTCCGCCAGAGCATCTACCTTAGACTTCAATTGTGAAAGGAGATAATTTTGGCATTTCAACATGTGAAACTGGCAATTCAAAGCCCTCATGGCTAAAGTGGAAGAAGTATACACCTTCTTTCCCCATCTATCCAAAGCCCTTGCCTCTTTATCAGAAGGAACAGGATTTTTAACAACAGAAGCCTTAACACCTTTAGGGCCCTGAGAAACAGTTTCTGGGTCTGCCCTAGGACTCTTAAAAAGATACTTATGAGCTTCAGGCACCCTATAATACCTATCCGGTTTAACTGGGGCAGGAGGCAAAGAATCAGGGTTCAGGGAAGCCTCTGCAAAACATCCTCTACCACATCCAGAACAGGAGGTATAGCTAAAGGCCTATGCTGGGGTAGAAACAAAAATTCCCTAAGCCTTTTCCTGGAATCAGAGAAATCTTGACCTTCCCATTTAAAATGCTCCCTCATGGAATGAAGAGTCTCTGAAAAAGAAAAATCCTCAGGAGGAGAAGGCGAAGGTGTAGAGTCATCTACATCAGAATCAGAATAAGGAGGATACTCCTGCAAGTCTTCAGCCGAAGACTCAGAAGCCTCCGAACACTGCTCAAAACTCTCAAGCTCAGGTTCCACCCTAGGCCTCTTATCAGGGGGGGGCATAGAACCTCTAATCATAGTAATCAAATCTTCTGCCATTTTAAGCATATGTTTCTTAGGCAGAGACCCTGAAGAACTAGGGGAGACCCCCACTGAAGTTAACCCTGGCCTGCCTCTAGAAGAAGCCTTGGAAACAGAAGGGAGGGCCTAACCACCTTAGGAAGGGAGGGAGAACAGCTACCTGAGAAGCCCCTTCAGCCTGGCCTACCTCCTGAGAGGACACATCTTGTAACAGTAAAGTCTCTCCTGAGAATCCAAAGGAACTTCTGGTAGAACCACCGGCTCCACCGAGCCTCTAAAGAACCGGCGTCCGGGACAGACGGTTCTTCCACCTAGGCTTCGCTGCTTTGTCCTTGCGCTTTTTAGACGAAGCGGGCATCGGAGCATCCGACGGCATGTTGTAATTACAACGCTTCCCAAAAACTAACCTGGCACAATCTAATCTTCTCTTAATAGTGCGTTTGTTAAATCTAGCACAAGAGCGACAGCCAACAACGTCGTGCTCAGGCCCTAAGCAAGGTATACACAAGGTATGGTAATCTCTATGAGGTATCTGTTTCCCACAAGAAATACAGTTATTCACTTTTTCTGACATCCGGTTAAATACTGAGGCAAGAAAAAAACAAAATATTCCCCAACGGGGTACTTAGCCAACTTTGATTCGGTCTGAAACTCCGACTTCAGAAAATTTCAGAACGCCAACCTGCACTCGCAATACTGCTTCTGCATCGGACCATGTGGCAAAAAAGACTGAGGATATGACGTCGGTCATGCGCATTTGTACCCTGACGTCCTGATGTCAGACAAATGCGCCTTGACCGACGTCAGCCTTATACTTTGGTATTCGGGCCGACTGGGACAGCGGACTACCCAAGTGTTAGGACTGCAGCAATGTGAGATGAAGAACATCCTTAACTACCTGAAAAAGGACAGCCAAGACATACTGGTTATATGGGGTGGATAATTAATAGTCTGAAAGGACAAGGTGACAGCAGTGTACACTTTTATCCAACCTTTCTATAGCTCTACTATCCATATCTGAAGGAAGGAGCTTAGAGGATGGCAAAAGCTTAGAAGGCTTATCTATAGAGACTGAAACCACAGAAGGATCAACAAATGGTCACAAACAAACTGCAGCTCTCAGACACCTTGTAGAACCTATGAGGTTTCTTAGGAGCATTGGGCTGACAGTCAAGAGAAACAGAGGCAGCAAAAAGGTATCCGAAAGAATTGTCAAACAGGAGTAACTTCAGAAGGCTTTAGGTAGCTCTACCTTTAAAAGCGCATATTATCTCTTTTGGATGTCACAACCCCACTTAAAATGGGTCTAGATTACTTTGCCGAAAAACCTAATCTAATACCTTTTTGTCGAACCCTATCTGTTGAAATCTTAATCTATTGAACATCCGTTTAAGCAAAATTTTTCCCAGGGTAAACAAATGCTAGGTCAACCAAGCAAAAGTCACAAAAATCACAAAATTTAAAACCCACCCAGATGAGGGGGAGGCTGCACCTCCCAGACTCCCCGTAACTAAATATACTAACTCTGAGATTGCACTACAGTGTGGAAAAGAGCAAACTCCCAATGATGGCCCACTGCTTGTTTTCCCTGTAAAAAATTTTCACTTAAACATTCGACAGATTAAGATATCGACGGATAAGGTTCAATAAAAAGTTATTCAATGATTAGGTTTTTCGACAAAGTGATATAGACCCTTTAAAATACTTCATCATGCAAAGCAACAGTATCCCTAAAGGATAGTTCTTCCAAAGGGTAATCCAGGCTCAAAGAATCTTCTTCTTCTGTGCCATAATCTAGAGGAGAAAGAATTTCAGAGGGGTAAGACAGATTCATCTCAAGAATCTCAATTGTCTTCTGAGGAATCCAGTTTCCATACCCTCTTAATAGGAGTGAAAACCAGGGATGAGCAGGGACTGAAATCTCCTGGGGAGGCCTCAAGGCACTAAACAAGCCTTGGGTAAAATCCTGCCATTCACACTGGGAATGTCTAGCAATAGTGGCAATATGCTTTGTCTTTTTTTTTTCCTTAAGTGGATGTCTGCCCTAAAGACCCTGAGCAGTTTGGTCCCTTGAGATTCAATAAGACTACCAGGAATCTCCTCTCAGATGAAGATTTGAGGAATCCCACTTGGCCCTTCAGAAGTAATTAGCCATTTTACCCCTCAACATCTGAAGCAAAAGTTTGTAAAAGCTTCTGAGGGCATGCAAGAATCCAGATCCATGCAAGCCTCCAACAGGATCACAGCAGTGGAATCTGACAAGTAACGGGGAGTCTTAAGAGTTTTCACTTGCTTCTAGAGAGATGTCTGGTGGCGAATGCACAGCAACAGATTAGGACTAGACTTCCCTTCCTCATCATCTTTTTAGAAGATGGCTGTCCCATGGGTTGGGAGGAATCTGCTATAGCACCCCAAGCCTGCAATTTATGATACTGGTTCTCTGAGTATATGGACAGAGACAAAAAGCAACTATGAAGGGTATTTGGCACAAATGCTTGACAAACAGAGCATGGTATATGGCCGTGGGAAGCACTTAAGCAAAAAACGTGATTGTGACAGTCTTTATGGGCAATCTGCCCCCTACACTGAAATATCCCTTTCTTTTATGACATGAACCCAAATAAACAGAAAACAAAATCAACAGGGAACTTATCTGAAACAGCTTGGCACCCAGCAAAAGACCAACGTTCAATAATAGTGTTCGGACAGGCAGCAGAACAGTTCCAAGCATTTGTGCCTGTACTTCACCTTTATGCCCTACACGGGGAGCATACATGTGATATATGGTGCCTATAAAATGTTACTTTATTTTTAAACAAGAAAAATCTTTATTAAACCATCACTTATGAGATAGGCAATCATAGATTTATATACATGAAAACAAACCACATCAACAATTCTAGCTGCAAACATTTTACACCACAAACCATAATGAAACACACCCAGTTGCAAGCACTATACATCACTTGTAATCTACCCAATCACTTGCAGTCAAACATTACACAGATCAATTAAGTCCTGCCTTCTTGTAAACCTCATTCCTTACCAGTTTGTACTGTTACCACAACTCAAATTTTCCTATGTAGTTTACTCTGTCCCATTTCACAAGATCTCAATTCCAGTTGTTTAATCTCTTTTACTACATTCATTACTTCTATTATAGTTGATTTAGATTTTAATTTCCATTTTCCAGTTATTGACTTTTTTGGCAGCTACCAAAATTAGACATAGCAAAGCCTTACCATGTCTAGGCTATTCCGATTCTGGATTATATCTCAGAAAAATCATCCTTCTCATCACACCAATCTGGGACCCCGCACTCTGACAGTACATCCTGAAGGGAATCCTTTAAGTCTGCAAACTCACCACACTACCAGAAAATGTGTTCCCAATTACCTCTTTCTTCCCCTTCACACCTCCAACATCTGCTTTCTACGCAAGGAAAAATTCTCTGGAGTCTACTTGGGTATAAAAATATCTCTGTAAACATTTCTAAGCAAAAATCCTAAAACTTCTAGATATCGTTGCATATTTGGGAGACATAAATACATCTTCCCATTGTTTCTTTATGAATTGCTTATCCAGTCTCTCTTCCCAATCCCTTTTAGCCTACTCAGATTAATTCTTATAGTCACTGTGTAATATTTTATATGCTCTACTAATCATTCCTTTTTTTAATGGCAGCTTTTGTACTAGATTCTATTAAAAACTCTAACAATGCGGGTCTTTCATTTAGGACCCCATTTCTTTTTGCCTATACTCTGATATCAATCACTGATAGGGAAGGCCATCTCTAACTGCATTCCAACTAAATTCTTGAAGTTTTCCCATTCTATCATCTTTTCCTCTCGAGTTATTTGCTCCCAATACCTTGGTTCTTTTGCTAGCTTTCTCCAATACATTTCAGCCTACTCTTGCTAATGTCCACATCCCTAATTGGAGTCATCCCTATAGTCAGAATCTCCCTTCTCCATTCCTATTGTTGGCTTAGTTATTCAGACACATTCTGCTACTTTACAGACCTAATTTTCTGTATGATTATTGCTATTTTCCTTGAAGGACTACATCCAAAACCCCAGCCTGTCCTTGTTTCTAGAGACCCCCCCCCCCTCTGCTTTCATAAAATTAATGTGGTGCGTTCCTTCCAGCTTCTCTGGTATAGCTGAAAATCTCAGGTTTTCCCTACAGGCTCTGTCCTCTAATTATATTATTTTTGAAACGTGTCTTCCTGAACAGTCTCTTATTCAGTCATCCTTTTCTTTATTTTGACCTCTGATTTTTGCAGCTTTATCATCTCATCTGAATATCTGTTTAAAGCTTCTTCATTTTTTTCAGCCTTTTGTTATTTGTGTTGATATACTCCAATGTTTTCTTTATTTTAACCAAGTCTGTATGCATTTGTCTTGCATCTTCCTGTAAGTTACTGAAGTCATGCCTGAAGGTTGCATTACTTTTTGTTAAACAGCTGCAGAACTCTCCCCAGTCAGTGTTTGTTCCTCACTTTTTGTAGCTGATTTTTTCCAGGTCTTCTGTATTTCTTTATTCCCGGCATCCAGGCAGTACATGTACTAGCCAGTTACTGAAATTTACTCAAATAAAATTCTACCGGCCTTCTTTGCTGGGTTTCTGTTTTCACACTGGGAGAGCTAGACAAAAGTTGTTACTCAATGTGCAGCCATCTTGCAAGTCCCCCTTCTCTCTTTCTTCTTATTCGATTTTAAGAAATATAAGTACTGCAATGTATAAAAAAAAAAAAAAAAAAAAAAGAACAAATAATAAAGAAAAAGCCTGCTTAAAAGAGCACAACAAGAAAGAAAAATAATGTGCTTTTTCTCATTTCTGCATGGGGGAATGCCTGGATTAAGGACCCTAGGCTGATTTAGTAACAAGTTTTAAGAGAAAGGAAGTAAATGAAAAAGAATACTGAATATTATGAGTCTTTTTTTCTAGAAAATGAATGTATGCTTAGTAGCAATTATGTATCTGGCCCTCATGTCTCCATGGAAACAATATGATAAAGAGAAATCGTCAGGTTCTCATGTTTCCATGGAGACAATCTGATAATGAAAAATTGACTCTCTGGTTCTTGTCTCTCTATGGAAACAATCTGTTAAAGAGAAACTGGTTACAGTCTGGTGGAGAGCTATTGACTGGGGAAAAAAAGAAATGAGGAAAGATAAACTGGCTAGGAGATAATGCTTTCTGTTAGCATTCAGTGGTTTTCCCAGCTAGGAGAGCTATAAAGATAAGAAAACCAGTTTGCAATTAGTAGAAGTATAGCCTGCACCACGCACCTTAGCATGGGTAAGCTTTCTTTTAGGTTAACTCAAGTCTGAGTTTGGTGTCAGTTTAGAACATTTGTTCCTATTAGGAGGGTAAAACTTCAATATTTGAAGATGTGCATACTTTTGTGTGTTAATATTAAATTAATAAGTTTTAGGGTTTTTTTGAGGGCTTTCAATAAAACAAAAAAGTTCTGTAAGATTTGACATGGGCTCAAATAGATATGACAAGAAACAGCTGTTTAAAATTTCAGTCTGCCAAACAGTGTATGCATGTAACACAAAAGCTAGAACTAGACATTTAACAAAAAAAAAGGTGTTACACACAAAGCTGGGAATAATAAATTTTTAGTACAATGATTCTTTCTGTAATGTCTTTAAATGTCAGTGGTCTCTCAGATAAATACAAGAGAGAAATATAATGAACTATATTAAAAATGTACAGTGCAAAATAAGCTATGTTACAGGAGACTCACTTGGAAAGAGCTGAACATGTGAATTTGATAAATGTTTTCATGATGGTTCTTCAGCGGGAATAGACAAAGGAAAAGAGGAGTACGTATACTAATTGCAGGAAGAGCTCCAGTAGAAGAGGTTAAACAAATAATAATGGTAGATTTGTAATACTAGGGGCTACTGGCAAGGGAGGAGGATTACACTAAAATCTAGTTCTATTTCACCTAAAACTGCTATAATGGAGCTTATGAAAATTTGGGAGAAATAATCAGTTTTCAGCAGGGAACATTACTTATAAATGGGGACTGGAATTTGATTTGCAGCAGTGAAGATGTGTCTGGGGGCAGAAAAGAAAGTACAACAAAAGAGGGTAGATTTTTGAAGAAATTTAGGAAAATATTTGGCATGGAAGATGCAAGTGCAAACAGATATGTTACAGGAGACCCATTTCAAAATGAACATGTGAATTTGATAAAGAACGGTTTTCAGGATGGTTATTCAGCAGAATACCTGGGACAATGGAAAAGAGCAACACACATATCAACTGCAAGACAAGCTCCAATAGTGATAGAAGAAGATAAAGACAACAATGGCAGATTTGTAGTACTAAGGGGCTACTGGCAAGGGAGGAGGAGGATTACATTGGCATGCATTTACATTCCACCTAAAACTGCTGTAATGGAGTTTAAAAAAATTCTGGGAGAATTAATCAATCAGTTTTCAGCAAGGAATATTACTTATAGGTGGGGATTGGAACTTGATTTGCAGCAGTGAGGATGTGTCTGGTGGGCCCAGAATGGAAAATATAACAAAGGAGGGTAGATTTTTGAAGAAATTTATGAACAGTTTTGGCATGGAAGATGTGAATTCAGTAAGAGGAGTTCGGAGTAAATTTAAATATTCCCCAATATATAAAAACTGTGCTAAGCTAGACAGAACTTACATTTCACAGGAACATGTGCATTTAATTGAAGGTCTTGATACCTACCCCATAACTATTTCATCAGATCATACACCAATGACAGCTAAAGTAAAAACACAGGGTAATGAAATAAAAATGAGACACTGGCGCTTTCCGACCTATCTGTTGAAGAGACAGAAATTGAAGGACTGGGTAGTAGAGATTATTCAGAAGATGTTAGCATAGAAATTTCTTCTGAAAATTCAGCTAAGGAGTGGGATAAAATTAATGTGGAGTTTAAAAATAGGGTGGAAATAAAAAGAGAGCTATGGTTAAGAAGTAACAAGAATTATTGAGAGGAAATGACAAGTGAAAGTATAGGGTAAATCTCACAGAACAAGATGCCCAACTGCAGATTGCTAGGCAGAAATAAAGGGATTACACCTTGATAATATGCACAAGCTTAGAAAGATTGTTAAGGAACTTTTTTTTGATAACACTAGAGCACAAAAACTTTTAGCACAACAACTCAGGCAACAAAAAGTAGAAAGGGCTGTCTCCAAACTTAGGTAACACATAACAAAGAAGGTAACAAGATCCTGTAGAAGTATTAGAAAGATTTCAGAAATTCTATGAGTCGCTCAATAAAGCAGAGAAATATGAAAATCAAGAAATTATAGAAATGAAAATGTTCGTGGAAGAATTAAATATGCCAAGGTTAGAGGTAGATGAGGCTTAATTATTAACAGTTAGGATAGGAGGAGACAAGACAAAAATTGTGATGTCTAACAAATCAACAGGAAAGTCACCAGGAATAGATGGTATTCCCTTGGAAGTTTGGAAGCTAGGAGGAAAAACAAAGATCTGGAAGATTTTGTTTAACAATATCTTAAGAGAAGTATCACCATCCTGGAAGAAAGCAGTGGTGGCCGTATTACCTAAAGAGGGTAAGGATTCATCAGTTTCAGCTTCATACAGGCCCATTTTAATACAAAACCATGACTATAAAGTGTGCATGTCTATAATAGCTAAAAGAACGGCAAAAGTACTGCCAAAACTAACAGATATGGATCAGTGTGGTTTACTGGAGTGGAAGCAAACATTTGACAACATTAACAGAACACTGATCCAGAGGGAAGCAGAATATAAGAAAATAGCACTGTTGCTGGTGGGTCTTGATGCAGAGAAAGCATTTGACAGAGTAAGTTGGGACTTTAGGTGCAGGGCAATGGAAGCATTTGCATTTCCTGAAAAAATTAAAAGGTTGATTGGGAGAATGTAAGAGGGATTGGAGGTGAAAATTAAAGTGGGTGGGGTCCTCTCTGATAACTTCTGCTTGAGCAGAGGAACCAGGCAGGGGTGCTGCTTTCCCTTTTATTATTTGCTACATATATATATATATATATATCAAAGCTGGCTTTATTTGCAGATGATATTTTGTACTGGACAAAACCAGAAAAAGATACTACAGTGTTATGGAACATTTTGAGACAGTTTCAGACCTTTTTGGTGTACAAAATGAATGAAGCTAAAACAAAGGCAATAGTGGTAAATTATGCATCCACACATTAAGTGGTTCAGGAATACCCATGTCTATGGGGACATAACATGTAATATTTAAGATATGGATTAAAAATGATTCTAGTCTGGCAGCTAAGGATACTTGGGAATAGACTAAACAAAAGATAATACAAAAACTGAGAAAACGGATGCTTTGTTATAAGGATATGGATAATAAGATGCAAGCAGTTAAGGTTTTTAGTCCCACATTTTTATCAACCAGAGGAAATGTGGGGAGAAATTAATAAAGAGCTGAAGGACTTCATCTGGGAGGGGAAGATTGCAAGAGTCAAGTGGAATAAAAGCTGATTCTTCCAGTAGAATAGGGCGGATTGGGATAACCCAGTCTGATTCAGACCTACACAGTTAAGATTCCTATGCACAGCATAAGCATAGAACTATAATTCAAAAACTGGAAAGGGATGATGATGAAACACGGGGGAAGCTCAAGAAACAAGGAGAGACTGGGATTTTGGATGCAAGCCTTTAAGAACAATAATAATAATCATGCAGAATGTTATATCCATAAAGTAGCATAAAGTATTCTGAGAACTAAACCAACACGAGACTGGAGAAAGGAGATCCTGCCGATTGGGATGATTGCAATTAGGGATAAAGACAACAGGCAAAAGGGGGCTGGAATTTACTGGAAAAAACTGGAATATTAACCAAGGTATTGTTATCAAATAACTAGAGGGAAAAGATGATAGAATTGGAAGACGCCAATAATTTACTTGGACTGCAGGTTAGAGATTGCCTTCCCTTTCAGGGATTGATATCAGGGTACAGGCAAAGAGAAAGAAATAGGGGGGGTCCTAAATGAAAGATTAGCATTGGTACAGTTTTTAATAGAATCTAAAACAGAAGCTGCTATTAAAACAGGAACAATTAGTACAGCATATAAAATATTGCATTATAACTATATGAATCAGAAGAGGTTAGAAATGATTGGGAAGAGAGAGTGGATAAGCAAATCACAAAGAAACAATGGGAGGATATGTCTCCCAAATATTATGCAACATCTAGAAGATTTAAGATTTTTGCCTGAAAATGTTTACATAGATATTTTTATACTCCAAGCAGACTCCAGAAATTTTTTCCTCATGTAGACAGTAAATGTTGGGAGGTGTGAAGGGAAATAAAGAGATAACTGGGAACATATTTTCTGGGAGTGTGATGAGTTGGTGGACTTTAAGGATTCCCTGCAGGATGCATTGTTAGAGATCCTGGGTGGGCATACTGGTTTTATGAGGGAGATGATTTTTCTGAACTATGACACAGAATCGGAATTGCCCAGACATGCTAAAGCCTTGTTGTGTCTAATAATGGAGGCTGCCAAAAAAAGCAATTACTAGAAAATGGAATTTAAAATCTAAGCCAACTACACTTGAAGTAGTGAATATAGTAACAGAGATAAAACAACTGGAATTAAGATATTCAGAAAAGGGTAGGAGCAAACTACGTAGGAAAAAAATGAGAACTGTGGGAACAAGACATACAAGGGAAGAATGAGGCCTAAAAGGCAGCATGAGTGAGAAAGACTGGGTAGATTATGAGTGATGTGTAATGTTTGCAACTGGGAGTATGTCAATATGGTTTGTGATGTAAAATGCTTGTGACTAGAAGTGCGTTGGTGTAGTTTGTTTTCATTTATATAAATGTATGACTGATGGTTTAATGAAGATGTTTCATATTTAAAAAAAAAGTAGGAATTGAATAATTTATGTAACATTGCTTAGGATATATAATACATAGCAATATATGTGAAGTATAATGTTAGTTATGTTAATATAGTTTGATTACTTTTAACAATGTAAATTTGCCAATGTCACAAGTGAAAAACAGGAAAAAAAGAACAGCAGCACCTATCTCCATTACACCTAATAACTGAGAAAAGTTTACTTTACAGCATGCAAAGGAAACTATACACCACAAAAATCTAGCATTAAATAAACAGTCCTTTCTTTACTTACAGTTAACTTTCTCCCCTCTCTTCCCCTCCCCAAAGTACTTTTCCAAACATTAATGGCATAGAGGTCCCCATATGTCCAACAAATTCTGAAAAAAGTCTAACATTTCCAGACTTTCTTGTTCTGTCATATTTCTCAAATACATTGAGTTACTGGTTTTATTACTGTTCATCTCCATCTGCCAAATCCTGACTGCTTGACTTTCAATGTACTCTCGATTCTTCTAGTCAACACGCGTGCTCCCTTCCTTCTCTACATCATTTTCCAATGAAACAGTGGGCAAGGTTTTCATGGGTACAGTCTCTCTGTGGTCTTTATTACCAGAAGAACAAGAAGCATTATCTCCTCCTGTTTCACAGCTCACGTTTTGTTGGACAAACTTTTTATTTCCTCATTAGCATGTACTTCATCAAAAAATGATTTTGTTGTTCCATGGAAGAATACCTTGAAGACAGCTGGGTACAGCAGTTTGAATCTCACACATGTGCCTCAACATTCCCTGAATAGTGGAATGAATTTACTCCTCTTTAGTTTGGTGTACAATGAATAATTATTCTCCAAAACACACTGCTGTCTCCCACTTTTAGTATTTTGTCCTTATGACACAGTTTTGTCAGAATTAAGTCCTCATTGTGGTAGGACTACTACTTTACCATAAAAGGTCTAGGCTGCTTTCTCAGCCAGGTTTGGAACATACACATGATGTGCCCTTTCAACTAAACTCCTGCTGTAGAATGCCAGTCCAGTTGCTCATTTGTACTTTCATAAAACTAATGTAGTCTGTTTGTTCCAGCTTCTCTGGTACATCTGAAAATCTCAAGTTTTCCCCAAGTGCTCTGTCCTCTAATTCTATTATTTTTTTGAAACATCTCTTCCTGGGCAGTCTCATATTCAGCTAGCCTTTTCACTTTAACCTCTTATTTTTGCAGCTTTATCACTTCATCTGAATATCTGTTTAAAGCTTCTTCCATTTTCCAGCTTTTGTAGTCTGTGTTGATATATACTCCATTAGTGTTTTGTTTATTTTAACCAGGTCTGTGTGCAGTTGTCTTGTATCTTCCTGTATGTTAGTGGAAGTCATGTCTGGAGGTTGCATTGCTTTTTGCTGAACAGCTGCAGAACTTTCCCCCAGACAATATTTCTTCATTTTTTGTAGCTTATCTTTTTTGAAGGTGCTCTGTATTTATTTTTCCTGGCATCCAGACAATATACTTACTAGCCAGTTACTGAAATTTACCCATAAACACAAAAGTCTACTTGCCTTCTCTGTTGAGTTTCTGTTTTCACACTGGGAGAGCTAGAATCAAGCTGTTACTCAATGTGCAGCCAGCTTGGAAGTCCAGATTTCTTTCATTCCAAGTCCAATATCCTAAGGCTTTGTAAACTGGCTAGACATTGGGCTACTTCCAACAGTAATATGGAAGTACATCACATGACTTTTAACAAATAGGCAAACGGGGAAGAGATAAAGTAAATAATTTCTGCAAGTGTTGTTTTTTGTGATGGGAAGCCTGACACTATTGATCATTTAGGACCACTGATTGTGCATCTACCACAGTAGCATCGTAATGCGATATCAAGCAAATTGATCCATCAGAACACAAGAAGCCATTAGACCCACAACTCTCAGGACAAGAGAACATGGAGATCTTTGGCACCACAGGATGTGTTGTGCTGCTTTGTAAACAGTCTGAATTTGTTCTAGGGGTAGATACACTATCCAATGAAACATGTCCATATGACAGATGATGAATTGCAAGCAATGACCTAGCTCCACCCGAGACTTTCTGACACTGCTGCAGACTGCTTTTTCCAGATTACTTTTTCCTTGGGCAATCTTTGGCTCTTCTGCAAGGATTCCATCCGTGGGGCAACAAGGATCCAATCTCCTAAGTTTAGGAACACCCTGGTTCCAGGGAGTCAGAGATGGGCTACAACTATAGCCATAAACTTAGTGAACAACACGGAAGTTGTGATGACACTAAAGGGCAAAGCCTAAAACTTACAGGGACTGGCTCTTACTTGGAAGTAAAGAAACCTTCCAGACTCTGGAACAATCATGACATTTAAACAAGTGGCTTGAAGGTCAGCAGAGAACATTCAGTTGTTCTCCCTTAGGCAAGTGAAAATTGTCTGCAGGGTGAACATTCCAAAAAGGGTCTTCTCCACAACCATGTTCAGGTAACTGAGGTCCAAAACTGGCTGGAGGTCTGTGTTCTTTTTCAGAACCAAAAATTCAACCATCTGAACAAGTCTCAGTGGTTAGGAACCTTGGTGAACTTCAATAAGAGTGCTTGGAACCTCTTTCCTTACTAGGATTTGGCAGGACTCCACGAGGACCCTCTGAAATAATGAGATATGGTTCATCTGATGCATCCACCTGAGGCTCTAAATGTCAAAGTGAAGAAATTCAAAGAAGGGCGGGTAAATGGCAGGAGTAACGATCTCTTAAGGGAGCCAAATGCCTTGTCATGTAATTAGTGATGCGCATGAATGGATGAACAAGATACCCACAGTCCCTACCTGGCCTCTTACAGGGTCTTGTTACTGGGCAGCTCAGAAGGCATTTGATGGACTGCAGGTTCTGTAACCTCAATGTACATGTCTGGCTTAGAGATGTGAAGTTGCAAGTCATCTCTGGTCTCGAGTTTCTTCTTTGGTGGAAGGAGAAGTCAGATGCTGGGGATTCCACCATTGTGGACTGGGCCGACTGTTTAAGAAGCTAAGTTTCAAGGACCATGCTAAGGGAGGAAAACCTTGACTTGCTGTTTTTTTGAACAAATGATCGACAGATGGAGCATATTTTGTAATTGTGTTCTTGGCCTAAACAAAAAAGGCACTTAGTGTGGAAATCCTTGTATAGGATTTGCCTACTATACTCGCACTTATCCCTCTTATTTGAAAGTTAACAAAAATGACCTGCACAAATCAAAAAAACTCAAAAAGGTGGTTCCCCCAATGGGGCACTTATCTGAAATTTGAAAATAAATTGAAGCAAAGGTAACAACAACCCAGCATATCTCACTCCTACTGATGTAAGACCTGTATTTGGGCTGGCAATGAGACATGTGAGGTACTCATGCATACATCCACTGATATAACCAGATGCATACAAGCTGAGGTCAAGCATTGAATGTACACCCTCGGGAAGGTACAGCGCTGGTATTCCAGCCAGATGTCAATGGGCTGAAAACCCATATGTTAAGAATATTGCAACAATGATTTAATTCAAGACATTCTGGAGTAGTGACCTGAACCTAGCTGCTCTGGTGGGACCTGCTTTCTAGGAAGGATTGAACTTCCTTTTCAGGCGCTTTTAACTGGTGGGATAGAACCACTGGAAGCCACCATTAATATGGGGGGTGGGGTGGGAAAACACTATGCACTAGCTTCTGGATATTATCACTCTCACCAGTGTATGGTGTGATGGCCAGCAATGCAAGGGCACAGAGGTATATATGACCCCTGTCTGCCTCCAGAGTGGAGCAGTCACGTAGCCCTTCAGTGATAAGACTGCCAGTCTGTCTGAAAATGGCCTACAAAATCCTTTGTTTCGCAGACTTCCGCTACTTTTAGTTCTGTGTCCATCAAAGGGACCACCTCTGCCATGACCACCGCTGTCAGAAGACAAGTTGTAGGGAGCACATCTGGGCATCGAGAGGTAGAGAGATTTGGGCCCTTTTTGGTCCTTATTGTATGGTGTCTGTGAGTTCTGAAATCTCACTCGCATAGCAGGTGTCTTCCCATATTGCTCACACCTCTGTATGTTCGAAAGTGGGGACAAACAATGATGAGCCATCATATGGCACATTGGTGAAAGACACTTGAAACTATCTGCAAAGTCAGACAAGTGGAGATAGGCAAGGTGTCTCATGCAGATGCCTGACCCCAATACCTGCTCCACTCAATTTCTGCATGAGATGCGAGAAGAAACTGGTAATGTACAATGTACTCAAGGGCGTTTTCAGCTGTTTACTTGAATCTGGTATAGGGGGCTTCTTCAGAGTAACTAATCCCTACTTGGCTGGGTCCTGCTGAAGTCTGTTCATATGTGCTGTGGAGTTCACAGTCTTGATTGCAAAGATGCAAAAAAACATACGTCCACTTCCCTAACTGGTCCATCACCAGGAACTCCTGTTGGCCAATTAGATTGTAACCGTATCTCCAGTAGATTCCTTTTTGGTGGAAACTGATACAATGATGGAATCCAACAGGGGGACCCTTCTGCCAATGCTGTCCATCCTTGTGTTGTCTCAAAATTTTATTGGGTTTCCTTGGAACAGACTCAAAAGTCGGGCTCTTGCTTCAGGTGGACTATGACGGAAACCCTCTCTGTCGTCTGACTCAGAGTCCATAGTTAGCCCCTCCAAGGGGGAGTCCAAATGCTTCCTTTTACAAATCCTCTTTTTCAGCATACTAGACAAGATGCATTAGAGTCATTAGAGGAGTGTGACAGTGCCAGCTCCACTTGCCTGAGTTGCATAAGGCTTGACTCTGACCACTGGGTGGGTGAGTGTGTGTGGGGGGGCTAATGAGCATTACTAGTGGTGTCAAGAGTTAGAACTGTAACCCATGAAGCCTGCTGATCAAATCTTAAAGGAGGTGAAATTAACCTTCCACTGACCTTAAAAGCAAACATGACAGCCACCAAATCCAAAGATGTCCTCAAGTCAGGACACCACTCCCCCTGAAGGGACAGCTCTGGTGGAAGGTAAGATCTCCTGCAACTTGGACAGCCATGAAGAAAGACCTGGCCCTGATACACTGAAGGTAGTGGACCATGAACCCAGACCTCACCCAAAGGCAGCTCTTGAGGACAGGAAAGAACACTAGACATTGAGACAATGTGGCCAGTCTCACACATCTCCAAAAATTTAAGTGTTGAGTACAACAAATCAACTAACTCCAGTGCTGAAGAAGGTCCACAGGTCAGCATAAGAGACAAAGGATCCAGCCTGGCCATTAATTCCAAACTCACTGGCTCCCAGACATGGCCCAGAGAAACAGGAACTGTTCTCCTCAACCTCGGGTAAAGGAAGGAATGGCACCCACGTCTATCTGGCTCTGCAAAAGGACCTCATCGTGTAATCCAAATCGGACACACTCCTGACTGAGCTAAGGGACCTAAATGAGGATACTGAGAATGCCCAAATTCTGAAGGTGACTTGGTTTTCCACCTGGCTGACATCTCGTCCAGAATAAAGATGTGTTTAGAGAAGGTCAGAGTGGAAGAAAGTGGAGGTTCTGGAACCAATCTAGGAGGAGAAATTACATTAAATGCTTTAAGCACAGATTACTAAAGCCTCAACATTTGCCCTCTTTTTCTTAGATTTTTCTCTATCTTTCTTTTTCTTTTATCAGAACATGTTCTTGTCCCCTGCCATCCTGGTCTCGTCTCACACAGTATCAGGAGAAGATAGCCTTTCAAAACTAGCTTGCTTTTCCTGTCGGACAGAGCCTGTTGCCCAAAGGATTTGTCCATCTTGCAGTTCAAATGCTCCACACCAAACAGTTAACACGAATCTCATAACTGTCCTGTAGGGAATTTTGTCCATATTTAGAGTATTTATTGAAACTTTTTTCTCACTTGTCATCCATATTGACAGAAAAATGGTGCTGCGCAGCTACAGAGAAAAAAATCCACACAAACACCCAACACCACAAAAAAATGCCATGGCTGAAAAGAACCCTTCTCCTAATATTTAAGTTGTAAAAGATAAGTCTAACCTACAGCTGCACAAAATACTCTAAGGTAGAGGGACTAAGGAAAGAGTCCACTAAGAATGGAGCTTACTAAGTCGAACAAACTACACAGAAGAAAGGAATCAGTGTCAAAACTGCGTTGATAAAGTCCTAAACAACTCAAATTCCTATAAGAAGCAAAGATTTTTGCAGTAAATACAAGCTAGCTATTAGAAGCAGTGGAGTCACTTCTGAGCATAATGGCAGCAAATGGTATCCAAGGGAAGCTGGGCCAACAGGACAGGTGAACTATGGTAAGGAAATGTTTGAGAAGCTCACAGCCTGAACACTAGCTATGCTGATATGCATCTGACAAGTGACTCAAAAATCCAACAGTCGAACAGACTGCAAAGGATCTTATTTTACTGGTTCCACTTTTTGAGTCATATTCCAAACAACGTAGATACTGCAGGTGTACTTACATGGACACTGCCCATTACCCATTTTCCAAAGAGAATGCCAACACACAAGCTGTAGTTTACAATGCAGCAAAAAACATAATTCAGTTTGTTGTTTTTTTTATGCTTATTTTTGTAATACCAATTATTTAGAGCAAATGTATCTATATCTGGCATGATGCGATCAGGCTCATTCAGAATAAAAGCACATACTACTTTCAAACAGGGTGGAATTTTCTGACATGGAGACTAATATAAGTCATAAAGGTGAAGGATGGTCCAGAGAGACAAGATGATAGTGGGGCCCTTACACTTCTACAAATACTAACATGCTACACTATAAAACTATTTACCTTGTCTGTAAGTTCTACAAAACAAAAAATTCTGCATGTTGCCACTTTACTGCTTCTTTCAACCTTTACCAGAGTACAGATGATGTTGAGGCTCATTGTAATTCTAAAGTTTACTTACTGTATGGACTAAAAGTGATACTCAGGACCCACTGCAGCATGAAACCTTGCTGCAGCTGACCTTTAGCCAGTAGTCTGGTTTTGGACCAGCTAAGCAGTGCATCCTTAACAGCTTTCCAAAGCTATAGGAAGTTTACTACACATGACACCCAATATATTGATAGGAAAAACCTGGATACAAGCACAAAAGCTACTGTTTTGAAAGAAAACATCTTTAAAAAGAAGATCTTGCTACTATGTTTATTATTCAAATATTAAAAAAAAAGATGAATCCTTGGTCGAGTTAATCCCTCAGTTAATCAACTTGAAAATCTCACTGTCGGGATGTTTGCATGCCTGTTTCAACCCAAGCTGTAACATCAAACACTGGATGCATAAGTTGGTCAACTCTGTCACTTAGCTGTGAGCAAGCAACTTCCGACATATTAATGAAAACTTGACACCTACCCTGCTAATAAGTACATACTTGCCAACTAACAGTGAAAACTGGATGTAATCAATGTCTCCCCCCCCAAAAAGAGGGATGGAAGGAGAGTAAACAAGATCCATGAGACGTGGACCCTCTTTGTATATCCACTGATACATTAAACATGGATTTGTTATATCTGATACCAAGGTCCTTTCCAAAAAGGGCTGTTGTTGGTTTGTCTTCAAAGGAAAAAACAACCAGGCTAGAGTCAGAAGATTAAACAGTTTAGGAGGCAGAGTCCGGCCAGTGTTAATGTACCAAAAACAGATGAAATTCAGTCATGACAGTAATGCTATGTGAAAACTTGCACCAAAGACCAAATTAAATCTCCATACAAGAGACATTTTTGAAGCACGCACTGCAGGCATCACATTCCTCTAGTGAAATAGGTTCTTACTGCTGTACACACCAGAACATGGATTACCTTCTGAAAATGAAGGGTAACACAGTTGGCAATTTAACTAGAAAAGTGGATACTTGCCAATTATGATCCCTTCCTTTCCCCCTACACCAATTTCAAGTAACAACCTGAGTCAAGAGTGGATATAAAGTGCGGGAAGGGCAGAGGGACAGTACAAACCCCCCAAGAGATCCTTGTGAAAACTAAATTTGGCTAGCTACACAATGATCTGAAGCTCTGAGATCAAGTGCACAGTGATAGCTAGGAAGACAGCCTTCCAAGAATCTGACTTCAGTGCCATCAGGCTAGCATGCTCAAACCAGATAAATCATCTTGCTAATCAAGAAGTGCAAGACCCATGGAAGAAAAAAATAAGTTATGTCCTTACCATAACTTTCCATGTAGAGTGTTCATCTCGCCTTTGTTCTTACACACGGGTTCGGAGCCGATCCTCGGCTCCGAGTCGGCCGAATTGCAAAGCTCTGAATCTCAGAGAAGCTCGAGACCAGCCCATATCCCACAATCCTCCCTGCCATTACTCAGATCTAGTTTGCAAACAAACCAGACCAAAGGATCCAACACCTGCGGTGCTAGAAGCATACACTCTCTTCAGCCATTCAGAGACACTCTCTTAACATAGCAATAACTAATGGTCTAAGCATATATCCCATGACACATGGGACCATATACCCCGGAAAGGGTCAAGACACGTCGATCAGACTCTAATCCTACCAGTTCTTCCAAACACATAGGGGGGAAAGGGAGGGGATGTAAGAACAAAGGCGAGATGAACACTCTACATGGAACGTTATGGTAAGGACATAACTTCTTTATGTAAGAGTGTTCAATCTCGCCGTTTGTTCTTACACACGGGTAGCGTCCCTAGCTCCATGACCCCGAGTGACTCATGGAAGAACGTTCCTAAGCACAGTGGAACCAAATGATGTCCTATCCTTGGAGACCTTGTCCACTCTATAATGAGTGATGAAAGTACGTGGTTTAGACCACATGGCTGCTGCACAAATAGTGTCCAAAGGCAAGCGAGCCGCATGAGCTAAGGAAGTGGAAACGGATCTGGTAGAATGGGCCTTAGGTTTGGTGGGTAAGGATTGCTTTGATTTAGAGTATACAAATGTTATACAGTCAGCAAGCCATTTAGATAGTGTACGTTTAGTAATTGCCATGCCCTTTTTATTGTCTGCAAATGCGACGAAGAGCTGATCCGTTTTCCTGTAAGCTTTGGTCCTATCTAAATAGAATCTTAATTGCCTGTGAACATCCAACTTGTGCAACATATACTCCAGTTTGTTAGTATGGTTTTTGAAAAAGGTAGGGAAGTTCTATAGACTGGTTAATATTCGTAACTGAGCATACTTTTGGAAGGAAAGATGGATTTGTACGCAAAGAGACCCTGGTCTGGATGGAATATCAAGTAAGGTGGTCTGACCGATAATGCCTGCAGCTCTGAGACTCTACGAGCTGAGGTCACAGCGACGAGAAACAGCGTCTTCCACGATAAGAACTTTAGGAGGCATGACGAAGCAGGTTCAAAAGGTGGTAACATGAGTTGCGACAACAGCAAATTCAGGCTCCATGGAAAGAAAGGTTTCTGACAGGCGGTCTAAGATGGAAGGTTCCTTTCATAAAGGCCTTACAATGTCTGCGAGACATAATGGGAGAACCTTCCTCACCAATATGGAAGTTTGGTATGGCCGCCAACTGTACTCTTAGAGTGGAAGTAGAAGCTCCTTCGTGAAAAAGGATGGATAAGAATTCTAAAATTTTATGTAGAGGAGCTACCAAGGGGTCTAAGTTTTGACTAGATGCCCAATATACAAAGCGTTTCCACTTACTCGTATAGAGCTTAGTAGTGGAAGCTTTATGAGAAGCAACCAGGATGTGTTGAACTGCTGGAGGGAGTAGATGAGACCTGGCTAGGCAGGGAAGCAGAGCAGCCAAGCTGCTAGTTTGAGGGACTGTAGAGACGGGTGAGGAACTCCTGACGAATGTGTCAGCAGATCTGGTACTGGGTCCAGAATCCATGGTTCCTCTATTTGATGGGCTCAAAGAAAGGGGAACCATATTTGACGAGGCCAGAATGGGGCTATGAGTATTATAGTCCTTTCCAGGTTCCTGGCTTTCTGTAGAAATCTGGGAATCAATGGAGTGGTGGAATGCATATAGGAGACCCGGGGCCAATCGTGTATCAGTCGTCCCTGGGGACATCCCGGAGGGGTAGAAGGGCAAAAGTAGCTTCTGCATTTTGCATTCAACGGGGAAGCAAACAGATCGTAGCAAGGCTGGCCCCATTTGCGGAAGATCTTTTCCGCCGTCTGTGAATTGAGGGACCACTCGTGAGGTAACAGGATGGCTCTGCTCAACCTGTCCGCAATGACGTTGGATGACCCCGGGATGTGCATTGCTATCAGAAAGCGACCCGTGGACTCTGCCCATTGCCAAATTCTCATGGCCTCTCTGCATAACGGGTAAGACCTGGTTCCCCCTTGTTTGTTTATGTACCAGACTACAGACATATTTGTCTGTCTGAACTGCTACTGTTCCTAGAGGTAAGAGGGCTTGGAAGTGTTGCAACGCCAGGAACACCGCCCTCAACTCCAGAACATTTATATGTAGAGTGCACTCCGTGCTGGACCATTCTCCTTGGACTGTTCTTCCCTGAAAAAGCCCCCCCACCCTATCAGGGAAGCGTCCGTGGTTATTGTGGCTGTTGGACTGGGTAGAACGAACGGACGACCCACAGTGAGGTTCTGATTGCGCACCCACCATGAGAGGTCCCGTCTGCAAGATTCTGTTATCCTGATCTCGTGCAGTAGGGGTAGGTGTTGGAACGACCACTGCGCGAAGAGCAGCCATTGCAGAATCCTCATGTGTAACCTTCCCATAGGGACTGCAATTAGTGCGGCTGCCATCAGTCCCAACACTTTTAACACCAGTTTGGCTGGGGCTTTCTTGCTGACCAGAAGAAGAAGGACCTGCTGTTTGAGTGTTGAAGCTCTTACCGGGGGGAGTTTCAGTAGTGTCGATCGTGTATTTAAATCTGCTCCGATGAAGGAAATACACTGTGAGGGCGATAAGCAAGTCTTTTCAAAGTTTATGGATATCCCTAAGTGGGAACAAAGGCCGATTGTATAGTCTCTGGCTTGCAATAGGCGACGCTCGGTGGTGGCGGTGAGGAGCCAGTCGTCCAGATAGGGAAACACCCGGAATCCTCGTCATCTCAAGTGAGCCGCAACTACTGCCATGCATTTGGTGAATACCCTGGGGGCTGAGGTGAGTCCAAAGGGCAGAGCTCGAAACTGAAAGTGACTGGCTCCCAGCCGGAAGCGCAGGTGATCTCTGGACGGTCTGGCCATTTTGATGTGGTAGTACGCGTCTTTGAGATCTATAGAGCACATCCAATCGTCCTTCTGTAAGAATGGAAGGATCGATTGAAGCGTGACCATCCGGAACTTTTCCTTCTTCACGAAGTTGTTGAGATGGCTGAGATCTAAGATCGGTCTCCAGTCCCCTGTCTTTTTTGGAACTAAAAAGAACCTTGAGTAAGTTCGAATTCTCTGGTCCGCCGGGACTGGTTGGATGACTCTGTTTTCGAGCAGCTTTGAAATTTCTACAGCTGCTAGCTTTCGCAGACGGGGTGGCACGTCTGGAAACTTTGTTTGTAGAGGTGGTGTTGAAATGAAGGGGATTTTGTACCCTTTGGTTATAATGCTTTTTACCCAAGAATCTGAAGTAATGTTTAGCCAGGCCAGTGGGTATAAAGCTAAGCGACCCCAGACTGCCTCCAGAGCAGGACAGCCGGGCCTCCCTTCAGGAGTGCTGGAAAGGCTTCCCAGGGATGGAATCCCTGTCGCCTTGGTTATGCGGACCCCCTCTGCCGGGCGTCTTCCATTTCTACCCCCTCCTCTGCCTCTGGAGGGAGTATCACTCTGTGTGGTCTGGAAAGATCCCGGATTCTTACGGAACCACATTTATCCGCCTCGTTGCCCTTTGGGGTACGGTCTAGTAGGAACGGAAAAACGGACCCCGACAGTAGACAGGGTTTTTCCCTCTTGCTCGCACCGAGTGAGAGTCTCCTTAACCTTGGGCCCAAAAAGTGTGGCACCATCAAAAGGGGCACTGGAAAAGGAAGACTTGAAGGCTTCCGCAAAGGAGCACAGCCACATCCATGATTGTCTTCGAAAAGCAATCGCTGAAGCTGCAGCTCTACTCGATCCCTCGGCTGCATACGAGATGAGCCTCATGGATGAGTTTACTATGGAGGTGAGGGTGTTAAGTTGTGCTGTTACCTTTTCTGAAACAGCAGCATCTGTGTTACCCTGGAGGGTATCTGCCAGCTCATTGATGAGATCCCTCTGCAAACGTGTGAAATGGGTCAGGTAGTTTAGCGAACGCATGGAAAAAGTCGCTGAACTAAAAATGCGCTTCCCATATCTGTCCATAGTCCTAGAATCCTTATTAGGAGGATGAACAGATGAGGAAGACTCAGACATTTCCTTTTTCGTGGCTGCCGCCACCACCATAGCGTCGACAGGGACTCCCTTGGTGAGATAAGATTTATCTTGGGGGGCAGTGATGAACTTGTTTGGTTTTCTAGGGACTGGTTCCACTATGTCAGGTGTCTCCCACGCCCTTCGAGCAATCAAATCCATTAATTCATCGAAGGGCGGAGTCACCCAGGAGGTAGAAGGTTGAGCCCCACAAGCCTTCAGCAGCACCGACTCGTCCTCAGAGGGGGCTAGGGACTGCCAATCACCCCTCTGTTTCAAGATCTCCAGGATGTCTGCAAATGACACATCCTCTGAGGGTGATTTGGGAGACCCCTCTGCCTCATCCAAGTCGGTGTCAGACGTTAGAGATTCCTGTGGGGAATCTATGTGCCTCCTCTTCCACAACCGTTTCCTTGGGACCTCATCAGAGGGGGCTTCTGGTGAGGCCTCCAAGGAACAGGGGGAACCCTCTGGGGGTGGCTGAGGCAATTGGGCTCAACGCTTGGGATGGATCGTGGGAGCAGAAACAGAAAGTGGCCCTTTTGGGGAAGGAAAAGATTCCCCTGATGATGTGGTTGTCTGCGCAGACAATACCTTCCTCATAAGGTCAAAGACCCCCGAACCCCTGGCCGAGGGCTCCCCCGGTTCTGAAGAACACGGAAGCATCCCAGAACCAGGTGCCGTGGGCTCCGACCCAGAGGATGGAGCTGAGCCAGTCTGTGCCGAGGCCCCGAGAGGGAGAGTCGGTACAGACAGGTCGATACGACTCTTGGTCCCGGAACCGAGCAAAGACCATCGGCTCTGCGACTCCCCTAACGGTTCCAAAGGAGTCGAAGTCAAAGGTGTCAATCGTGCAATGGACAGTTTCGGCACCAAGGGCTCCACTATCATCAGGTCATCTTCTCCCGGCTCCGAGATCTGGATGGGTCTTCAAGGAGGACCCGTTGGAGATATGGGGAGGCCTTTTAGTTTCGACACCAACTGGGAGGAAACTGCAATTAACTTGGAAAGGGCCGTGTTTTCCATGAGTTTCTGCATGACACGATCCACATCTGTCTCAGACAAGGGTCTGGAAGAAAGGGTCGAAGGAGCCGAAGATGGCACCGACCGAAGAATGGACGGTGGTGGCAGTTCCGACACCGGTTCCAAGATCTGGGACTCAGGAAATGATAAATGTTCGACGCTCGGCCCAGAGATCTGTGGAACCGGCGAACGAACCCGAGAAGATGAACTCGGAGCTGATGACATGGGCTCCGACATCTTCGACCCCTTAGAGGATTTAGAAGCCTGATCCAACTTGTCCAAAGCCTCTTGAAAGGCAGGCTTCAGCAATCCTCTGTCTATGAGCTTCCTGCGTCTATCTGTCATGACCCTCCCGCTAAAGGAATGGCAAATAGAGCAATCCTCTTGGAGATGGAGAGGGCCAAGACAGTAGACGCAGGAAGCATGATTGTCAGTAATGGACATTTTCTGCCCACACTGACATCTTTTAAAGCCAGATTTAGCTTTTTCTGACATAGTACAATAATAACAACAATAACTATGAGAATAGAAAAAAAAATACTAATCCTATAAGAATATATATATATATATATATAAAAATATATATATATATATATATATATATATATATATATATATATATATATATATATATATATATATGGAAAAGGCCATATAAAGAAGACATTCACAAAAACCACACCCAAAGAAAAAGGGTTAGGCCACAAAGGGTGCCTGAAGAAAAAAAAGGGTATATATATATATATATATATATATATATATATATATATATATATATATATAAAACACACACACACAGCACTTCTACAATAATCTAATTACTATAAGGAAATATCAGAAAAAAAATCAGTATCTTATCTGAAAATAGTAATAACAACTCAATTCTCTATCTGGTCCAAGCTCTCCTCGATCCGATCTGTTGCAGCGGCAAACTAGATCTGGGTAATGGCAGGGAGGATTGTGGGATATGGGCTGGTCTCGAGCTTCTCTGAGATTCAGAGCTTTGCAATTCGGCCGACTCGGAGCCGAGGATCGGCTCCGAACCCGTGTGTAAGAACAAACGGTGAGATTGAACACTCTTACATACATCTTTAAACTACTGCCCATCAGGTGCTGCTTCAAAATGTCATGACATAACATGCAAAACATGCACAATAATGGAATAAATTATACAGGTGTATCACATAGGTAGGCCTTTCCTTAAGTAGGCCAACAGAGGAATACAGAAGAGCAGCACACTGTACTGAAAGTACTGCCTACCGTAAGCAAACCAAAAATGGGCCCAAAGCAATAAAATGCCAAAAATGCTGCTATCATATCCATTCACACAATGGACATGCTGGATATGCTCATAAAGGTCACCGGGGATCCAAAATGGGATAAAAATGGCTATCCACTTCAAAAAAAGTTAAATATAGGACACAAATTCCCATTCCATGAAGAAGACAGCTTCTACAGTCTCTTTCAGCAGTAATCTGAGCTTGTCCCAAGAACTGTTTAGATGGACTGAACCACGAGTGGAACTCCTTCTCGAGATGGAAACTTGTGAGGCACACAGGACTATTACACTGATCACACACCTAGAATCTAGATGCATTTTACAATGCTTTTCAGCTGGGTTGAACCCTGAGATCTCCTTACTACATATGGTCTCACACTTTAGCTAAGGACAAACCTATGTGACATTTCAGTGCATTCCTCCAAGGGACTGCAAGCATCTCCCCCACTTTTAGGGTTGGTTATGCTTAAGGAAAGGAAGAAGAGGATGCATTTTTTTTTCTTTCTTTCTTTAAACAAACAGAAAAGAAGAGAAACCTTGAATAGGTCCTTCAGCAGCCTGACAGAAAATAATTTCTCCCTTAAAATGTATAGGAAAGATACCGTACTTATGTTATTTCTTACAGGACAATCTCAAGTCACACACTGCTATACAGGCACAAACTTAAACCCGTTGCCTTAGTCAAAACGTAAAACAGCAAAAATGGACTACATTACAGCACATGATGAAAAACACCGACAGCCTCCACTCCTGCTGTTCTCTATCAGTCTGTATTCACAAACCCTTGAGCTTTTCCAGTATCTCATCCAAAGTTGAGAACTAGGACATAAACATGAAGCCCCAAGCCTGAATGTGCAAAAAGTAAATAAACTTAACACATCAGTGCAGAGCTTTGAACTCCTTGAGAGGCATCAGCGCTGCATAGTGTTACGGTTTTTGAGACTGCTTCTGGACTGAAGAGTACAATGGAATGTTCTTTCTTGTGTACTTCAATGGCAGAATCTAACTGCCTC
>NC_056741.1:1346649663-1346651886 GCF_019279795.1 Protopterus annectens | reverse complement strand
AAGGGGACTAGTTCTCAACCTTCCTTCTGAATGTCTGGTCCTGTGGATGTACATCAGTGTTGTTTCAGAATGCAGATTGTGAGCTGGACCATTCTACCGGTTCTCAAATGGGCAGCACTGGACATTACGACATCAGTTTTGAGTTAAGGCACAAGTTCCTCCTTTCAGTAACATATGTTAGCTTTGAATCTCTATTGTCCAGAACAATACTTCATTATTATGCTACATTTTGAGTTAATAAAGGCAAATCCAGTGCAGGTGTTTTGGTTTTCCCTAGAAATGCAGGAAACTTCACCTGACAGAATCGACTGAGGAAGCCTCCATGCCCCTTTGGTTTGAGTGTTCTGTGTTTGGATAGAATAGACAAGGCCTGAGGTCATAAGCTGGCAGCCACCTAGTTCTGATGGATTTCCTCCCAAACCATAATCTTTGGTCACCAGAACCTTGGCATCAGAAGCTGTAGCCTGTTGAATGTTTCTGAACCCAACCAAGACTGGTCTGGTATCAGCTCTTGAGGACTTGGATGGGGATGCAATCATTGCAGCCGCTGCGGGGGACATGGCAGAGGACTTGGTGTCAGACCAGGGGGCTGCAAAGACACCATCTGTGTCAATATATTTTGAACTGGGGTGGGGAGATGGACACAGACTTCATTGGTCTCCCACACATGCTTCCCCCTTTACGCTTCTTTGGGATAAATGCCTGGGAATAGGTGGATCCCACTATATGCAAATGCCGAACACTATCAGAGTCTAGGTACAAACACAGGGATTTGGCTGATGTTTTAAGGTTCAACTGTTAGACCTAGCAAAAAGAATGACAGTTAAGCACCTAGCGCTTCGGCCTTAAACCTAGCAGACAATAAAAAGAGAAGCCTTTGTGAGGGATCTACTTCCTACACAAGAGAGAGAGAGAGACAATTATTTATCTTTTTGAAGATTAAACAGCCAAATACCAATAGAGCTAAAAGGAAGCGATTCCAGAATGATCTGGTTTCAAGCAGACATAGACTGATGATGCTCACATATGTAGCCTTATGCACTGGACTGACATGGCAAGAAAGAACAAATGATGGTGCCAGTTGATGACTATACCACCGACATGGCATCAGCCAGCAAAGGCATGTGCTGACTGGGAGAATAGTGAAAGCCTCTGGTACTCAGGCTGGCCACAGGCTTCTTCCTAGCATGAGTTCCCAAGACTAAGTACTAAAACACTGACTACAAAGAATATCTTCACCAGCAAAAGCAAGGATTTGAAGCCAAACTGTCCAACAGTTCAAAAAGAGCCGTTGGACTTGGTGGGCCAGCTTGCTTATGGCATGGCATGCAATGGAAACAGCATCCATACATCTCAAGCTTGACACCTTTCTGAAATTTACTGACTGCAAGAATTAATGGACTCAACCAAGGATTCAGAAAACCATCAGGAAGCAACCTCATCACAATACCTGTCTAGATCTATCTAGTATGAGAAATAAAAGGGATAGCAATAGCTAACTTTTTGCCACTTTGCGAGACTAGAACAGAAATACTGAGCACTTTCACCGGAAACCTACTTCAGTGTCACAAACAGCAGCTAATAAATGTAATCATGCAGATTATGGGAAACTGGCAACTTTGGGAACTGTAATATCTAAAATAACACTACCCACATATTTTAAATATAACAGGCAATACAATGACAGGATGAATGTTCAGATCTCAAATTTAAAACAGTATGTGCACAAATGCAACATTCATCTAGTGATGAAGATCAATGCTCAACCACCTAGTTTTCAACCCGGGAGACATTGGAGCTTAAAAATAAGTATTTCAAAGTAAAGGTGCTCCAGGCTACATACCACAGAAGTGTATGCTCCCTGGTCCATTTTTCTTTTCACACTTTCCAAGTCTTGAGGATGTAGATCTTCGTGTGTACAGACTTCTGTGAGGACTGGTGGATCAGGTCCTTCTGGTGATCTTCTGGAAGGTATACTCTCCTCTGTCTCAGGATTTAAATCAGGAGGCTTCGCTGCCTGAATGAGAATTAGATAAAAACTTTAAAAACAAAATTTCAGTCTACTAAAACTACAACTGTCATTATAAACCCCGCCCAAGCCTTGTTGCTGTTAACAGATACCACTACAATACCTACATCCAGCTTCGTTTCTACATCCAGCTTCTAAGTTTAAGAGCAACTCTATCATAAAGGCAAATAAGTTTCCTCCAGTTAACCTGCCTG
>NC_056741.1:1346577163-1346647163 GCF_019279795.1 Protopterus annectens | reverse complement strand
CATATGTATTACTTTACTTGACAAAGGCTATACACTTCTGCAGTGTCCTGTTACTTGTAGTACACACTGTACTCTGACTGTAATTTATGCTAGTAATATTTCCATAAATGTATTTCAGTCTATTTGTATTTTTATCTGCTGTGGGGATTTTCTCCCACTTACATACAATTACTTATCAGCTACTGTAAAATATTTTGTGGAGCCTTTCTTCCCAACTCATTCGAAAATATTTTATCTGCTGTGGGACTTTTTTCCCCTTGTACACAGTTACTCAACTTCTGTTTAAATGTTTTAGAATCTTGTTGTGGAACTTTTCTCCCCCTGGGCCTCCACTGAAAATGGACAAATATAATAATTAAACACCCCACACCTTTGTGTAATCTGTCACCACTTGAAATACCCCTTTTTCCAAAAAAAGGACTGAATACTTTTGAGTGTATAGGATCACAGCCACCATTCCTCTGCTACCAATGTTTTTTATGTTAGTGATTGCATTCACGCTGGAGTTTGAAGCCACTTTTGAATGTGCATCCCAAAACAAATCGGAGTCATCTGTAGCCACAGTATGGCTGGGATGAGCTTGAGATAAAGGTACCCCTTAGGTTTTGTCTGAATTGTTTGGACCACCATTCTAATTCTGTTTGACATACGACAGAATGGAGACATATTTTTCAGTGACTGGCTGTGCTGACTCAAGGTGTTTCAGAGATACCACTGGAGCTTCCCAATATGATGCCTCACCATAAATAATGCTAATATAATGGAAACCATATAATCTAGATCACTCAAGAATACCTTGGCCATCACAGAGGTTTTCAAGGAAATGGCTTGGAAGGAATCATATGTGGTCCCTACAGACTGGAATATGTAGGCAGACATCCTTGAGGTCCCATTCATAGGCTAGGGAACATGACTGGCAACAGAGTCTGCAGTGTTAAATTTTGAGACATAAGGTGTTTAACCTGGATAAGTACAACATGGGTTGCTACAGTCCCTAAATTCTAGGCACTAGGAAATCATGAAGTGTAAACCTTTATTTTGCTCCCATTTCTGCACCAGACTTAGGGCAACTTGCTTTAAAAGATCCTCTTGATAGGGGAAGTACAAAATCTTTTTAGCTCTTTAGGACTGGAGGAATGCCGAATATTTGCCTTTGTTCAAAAATGAAGTCTACACCTCCTGGGAAAACTGAGAATTTCTTGTCCATTGCATCTTTCATCCAGTTCCCAGAGAACTGGGACAACTTCCCTTCTATTATGGGGTAGAGGTTGAGGTGGAGATATGGAATGTGTAAGAGGAAAGGAGAAGCAAATACTAACAATGTCTGCTACTTTGCGGGGATGTAGCCCAAGCCCTCTCAATGCTTTCCCTTCTAATTTCTGTCACATCATCATCCTCATCGTCATCTTTATTACTAGCACTATACACACACACACACACACACACACACACACACACACACACACACACACACACACACACACACACACACACACACACACACACACAGTCTCTTTTGACTTTTTGCTCACTTACCCTTCCTTTGCCTGTGCTAGTATCTTGATATAGGAGATAAAAAAATCTGTTTTGCAAACTACATGCACTTCGTCACTCCTACAGTACATTACATATCTCTTCTATAGGGTCCAAAAAGAGCAGCTCCTTTTTAAGAATTCAGGAGCTGCACCTTAACATCCAATGGGGAAGGACTAAGCTCCAGCCAGGGATGCTTTTTGATAAAAGACCCTGTGGCTGTTGCCCTGACACTGCATCCATATTTAACAGAAGGTTAAGCCATCTAACTGACTGTCTCTGTGGATTCCAAAAGATATGCTCCTCAAGTCTCCATCAGACACCTTCCCTATTTTATCTATCAGTTGTTTGTGAAGGCCTACCTGGTATTTGGGTCATGTATATCAGAACTGACACACTGAAGGCTCAGCTGGCAACTATGTACCTTCTTCCCAAAAGCAGTGAAGAATTCCACTCTCCTAGGGACTGGGAACAGTTTTCAGAGCAAGAACAAATGCAGATTACTCTTAGATCCAGGGACACCCACTGATAGATCAGCTGTAGGATTATTGCACATCATTACATGGAATTTATGGATGCTACACAGCCTATACGAATTTTCTGGGGGTTCAAACCTGGTCCCTTTGAAGCACACAGAAAGGCATACCCTAAAGCTCCAAGGACTACAGGTATTGCCACATGTTCTAGTGCCTCTAAGCTCAGAGAGGTCAAAGCAGCACTTCAGAACAACGGGCAATACTTTGACATCCATTTGAAATGTTGCATTTTACAAGGTGTGACTCCTAATGAGACTTTCTCTGTAGGCTATACAGAGGACGTGACATCTTCAATGCCTGTTTCATACCCTAAAGGAGGTGGCATCTGTGTAATACAATCTGGTACTACTTCTTCCTCATTATATGTGGAATCAGAATCCTTTTCTGGAGAAGGTTCCCTCTTTTACTTAACAGAGGAAACTCCAAACAACAAGAGAATGGTTTGCAGCTGGCTGAAGGGTCTATAAAAACAGACAGTCCCATTCCTTGGAAAAAGTTGGAAAGCAAGGCCTTGCAAGGTTCTGCCCGATATGTGAAGCAAAGGTAAATGCAAGGAGCATGACTGGCAAGTATCTTACGTTTTGAATTTTTGGATGTTCTTCGTGTTTCACTGTTGCAGTCATCACATTTTGGTTATCTGCTTGCAGTAGCCCTCAGTCGGCCTGATTATCAAAGTCTTGGGTCCAGCGTCGGTTGCTGTCTCATCTTCCGTGACATCAGGTAGTCAGGGGTATAAAGCATGTAGCCGACGCCATTACATCAGTCTTTCTTGCCGTGCGGTGCAGAAGCAGTTCGCAAGTGCTGGTTGGCCGACTCCTGAAATTTTCGTTTTCGAGTTTCAGAACCAAGTCTTCAACTAAAGCTAAGTACCCCAATTGGGGAAGCTTTTTCTTGTTCTAAACCGATGTCAGTAAAAGTCAATAATTGTATTTGTTTGTTGTGGAAAGCAAATACCTCAAAGATTTTAATTCGTACTGTATTCCTTGCCTAGGCCCTGACCATGACATACCTTACTGTCGGTTTTGTGCCTTATTTAATCGACAAACTACTCGTCGTTGGTATATTTTCTCTTCTAAATATTTTGGTACTCGGTTCAATTATCCAGATATGTCTCCGGTAAGCCACCCAACTACCGACATTCTGAAAAAACACAAAGATAAAGACAGAGACAGGCCGCCTAGGTCCAAAGCTGCCGACGATGCTTCTCCTAAGCTAGTCGCCAGTTCGCCGGTACTCATTAAGGAGCTTTCGCAGCCCCTGATACCCGCTACTTCAGTTACGCAGGCCTCTACTGAGACCCATTCGGAGTCCAGTATGCCGCGTGATGCTTCAACTGTGGAACCTGCGGATGTCTCTACCTTGGAGATGGGTCCGGAGCTGCTGTGCAGGCACCAGCTTCTGAGGGTGTATTCAGGCCTACTGACTTGCATATTAAACCAACGTCTTCCTCTTCAAGGCCTAAAACTCAAACCATGCCTAGGAAACAGATGCCCAGACCGCATGGTCAGGCCTCTATGCCTAAAAAACAAATGATAAGAATGGCTGAAGACTTTATTACTTTAATCAGGGAAAGCAAACCTTCGCCCTCTAAGAGACCTAGGACTGAATTTGCTTATGATACTTCTAGACAGGATTCTGAAATTTCTGTCTCCTCTTATCACCAGGATTTGCCCTTATCTACCTATGAGGATTCTGATGCACAGGACTCTATTCCCTCTGCTTCTCCCCCAGAGGATTTTTCTTTTGGTGAAACCTTGCATACTCTTAGGGAGAATTTTCACTGGGAAAGCCAGGATTACTCTGATTCTAAAAAGAGGCTTAGAGATTTCTTACTCCTGACCCAACACAGGCCCTTAGCTATCCCTCCTGTGCTGGACATTGTTGACGATGCCTTTTCGGAGTCCAGCTTCGTCCTTGACTCTTTACCTCCTGCTCCCAGAAAACCTGACCGATATTACAGGATTCCGGATTCTCACAAGTTCCTTTTTAAAAATTCTACGGTGGATCCTGAGACCATTTCACAGGAACCCAAGGGCATTAAAGCTACTACTGCCAAAAATCCTACCCCCTCTGATACCGATTGCAGGGCCCTGGATAGATGGGGTAAGAAGGTATACACACCTCTGCAACCTTGGCCATCAGGGCCTTAAATTGCCAGTTTCATATGTTGAAGTGTCAGCAGCACATTATTGGATTGCTTAAACAGAAAATTATGTTGATTCCTAATTGTGCTGAAAATAAGGATTTACAGGATTTAATGCATTCTGCTGAACAGGTTGGAAAACATACTTTGCAATGTGGTTTTGATTCACTAGAGGCATCTTGCAGGGCTGCTGTCACTGGGTCTGTACTTAGAAGGCATGCTTGGCTTACGGAGCAATCTTTGCCAGATCATGTTAAAACTGAATTGCTGGATGCTCCCTTAAATCAGGACCGCCTGTCTGGCAACAAAGCAGAAGTTGTCCTTAAAAGGATGGAGGAAAAAGCTAAATCTATGCAAACTGTTAAAGATTTCTTACAAGTGCAGCCTCCAAGACTTAGTAGGCATTGGCCCTCAAAAAATTGGTCCTTTCCTGCCTCTTCCAGGCCTTCTCAGTTCAAACCCAGAACCAGCAGAACACTCGGGCTTCAGTCCCAGGGTACGCACAGGACTAAGCAGTGGGGGGCTCCCACTTCCAAATCAGGGAGTAGTAAAACTCCCCCCTGTGGTAAGCTCTCTCAATGACTTAACTTTAAAACTTCCTAGCACTTCTCAACTGACTGCTCCTTTAGGGGGAAAGATTGCTCTGCAAGCAAAAGACTGTTAACTCATTACCCAGGACAAACAGGTTTTAAACATTGTTTCCCAAGGATATAGATTTCACTTCACACGTTACCAACCCCAAACGACTGGCCAGATCTACCTTCAAATCAGTGGGCAGAGGTTCAAAGGCAAGTACTCTCTCTCATAAAATTAACGGCTATTCAGACTGTACCAGAAGAGGAAAAGGGACAAGGTTTCTACTCAAGACTTTTCCTGGTACTCAGAAAAGACAACTCATGACGTCCTATCCTGGACCTTTCTATCCTAAACACCTTTTTGGTGATTCCAAAATTCAAGATGCTAACTCTTCACTAGTTGCTTCCCATAATAGGCAAAGATGCCTGGTTGGCAACACTGGATTTAAAGGAAGCCTATCTGCACATCCCAATCAGGGAATCTTGCAGAAAATACCTATGCTTCAAAGCAGGCTGCATACATCAGTTCTCTGCACTGCCCTTTGGCTTATCTACTGCGCCCAGGGTATTCACAAAGTGCCTAGCTCCAGTCATTGCATTTTGCAGGCAAAGAAATATTCAAATATACCAATACCTGGACGATTGTCTAATTCAGGCAGAAAGCAAAAGGTGCTAACTTGTCTGGGATACATCATAAACGAAAAGAAATCACATCTGGTATCCTGTCAGCAAATTACATTCCTGGGGGCAAGTTTGAACACAACTTCCAGATGGCTTACCTCACGCCAAAGAAACAAATTAATTTGACAACTTACTTCAAACTAATGGCCACAAAAACCCTGCTATCTGCAAGGCAAATACTGCAAGCCTTGGGGTTCATGGCCTCCTGCATTCTACTTATTCCATATGCAAAACTGCATATGAGGTAACTACAATGGTATCTACAAAGCCTATGGTGTCAACATTCTCAGGATCTAGAAGCAATGATTCCTATCATTCCTTGCCTATAGTTAAGAGTTCCTTTGGTGGGCAGAGGCCTGCCACCAAAACAAAGGTCTACCATTCACTGTACCCCCTGCTGCCCAAACCCTAACAACAGACGCATCAGACTATGCATGGGGGGCTCACCTGGCAGGGAAGTACATTCAGGGCAAATGGAACCCAAGTCAAATGCATCTGCATATCAATCAAAAAGAAATGTTGGCTGTACAGAATGCTCTGACAGCCTTCAAGGACCACATTCTTCCAGGACAATTAATGGTAAAGACGGACAACACCACTGTTATGTGGTACATAAACAAGCGGGGGGGAGTGTACCCATTCATACCCCCTCTGCAGACTAGCCATGGTTTGGTGGAATACAGCCTTGAGCTATCAAGTGCATCTTCAGGCTCAGTTCCTGCCAGGAAAACTAAATACATTGGCAGACAAACTAAGCAGAAATCTAATGGACCCACACAAGTGGAAACTGGAGCCAAAGACTTTCAACATATTGATAAACAAATGGGGGAGCCCAAATATAGATCTGTTTGCCTCCCCCCAGAACTACCAATTGGACAAATTCTGCACAAGGACTCCCCACAAACAAGCTTGGAAAGTGGATGCTCTGTCCTTCAGCTGGAAAAATCTATCAGTTTATGCCTTTCCTCCTCTGCCTCTCCTCTCTGAAGTACTACTAAAGATCAAACAGGACAAATCAAGGACGATACTGATTGCACCAGATTGGCCACGCCAACACTTGTACCCCCCCTCTTGTGCAGCGTGTCACTGCTGGCTCCATGGCACCTGCCTCACCCTCAGCTTCAAACCCTGAACCTGGCAACCTGGCTAATTACCGAATCTCTCCATTACCATCCCTCAGTAAACAAGTGTTGGATGTCATTTTGGAGGCAAGAAGGCCTAGTACTAGAAAATCGTATGCTGAAAAATGGAAAAGATTCTGTGCCTGGAACCAAACTCACGGGATGGACACAGCTGCGTCCAATTTACTTCAGATTCTTCAATATTTAACTGAGATGCTTCACAAGGGCTTTTCTTTTTCCTCCATCAAAATTCATGCCTCAGCCATTTCAGCTCATTACAGCCCAGAACCACCCTCTTCTCTCATCCACTGCTCAAGCAGTTCCTCAGAGGGGCCAAAAACTTAAGACCACCCAGGAGAGACCCTACTCCAGCCTGGGACCTTAACTTTGTATTGGAAAAACTCACTCTTCCTCCTTTTGAGCCAGCTGCAAATGCAGAGTTAAAATTCCTTTCTTGGAAAGCAGTCTTCATTTTAGCAATCACTTCAGCAAGAAGGGTATCGGAATTACAGGCCCTTATGGCAGTGGAGCCTTTCATCATCTTTCATATGGACAGGGTGTCCCTCAGGACCAATCCCTCCATCATGCCTATGGTAGTATCCAGTGTGGCTCTTAATCAGTCCATTCATTTCCCAACCTTCTTTTCTAATCCACAGAAGAAAGGAGAACGGATACTGCACTCATTAGATGTGCACAGACAACTTAGATTTTACTTGGACAGGACTAAACCTCAAAGGAAATCTTAACAACTGCTGGTGGCATTTGCTGCAGGGGCAAAAGGGAAGGCTATTTCAAAGCAAGCCATTTCTAAATGGATAGGCCATTGCATTCATTTCTGCTATAAGCACCATGGAAAACCTATCCCACAGGGGATTAGACCACATTCAACCAGGGCTGGATCTACCTCTACAGCCTTCCTCAGAGGTGGGTGTCCCTACCAGGGACATCCTAGAAGCTGTTACTTGGAGTTCTGTACATACTTTCACCAAGCATTACGACTTACCAATTTTCTCTAAATCCAGAGCTGGCTTTGCCACTGCAGTCTTGCAGGGCCTTATAGCTGGTCCTAATGCTATCTAAAGTCCTCCTCCCATCCTTAGCTTTGGGAATCTACCCAAATGTGATGACTGCAACAGTGAAACACGAAGAACATAGTACATTTGTGTACACTTACCATAAATGTAGATGTTCAAGTGTATTCACTGTTGCAGTCCTGGTTACCCTCCCTCCAGCCCTGACTTCTTTTGGCTATACCATACCTCTTTTCTCCTTTACCATGGTAACCTTATATATATATATATATATATATATATATATATATATATATATATATATATATAATTGCTTCCCATTGGGGGGGGGGGGGGGCACCTGACATCTGGGGCAAGAAAAAGTGATGTAAGGGCATCAGCTGCATGCTTTATACCCCTGACTACCTGACATCACGGAAGATGAGGCAGCAACCGACGCAGGACCCAAGACTTTGATAATCAGGCCGACTGAGGGCTACTGCAAGCAGATAACTCAAATGTGATGACTGCTACAGTGAATACACTCGAACATCTACATTTATGGTAAGTGTACACAATTGTACTTTCTCTTTATTGGGTCAATGGATGGGTGGCCCAAACCTCCTCCTTCCTGATGTCTTTCCCAACAAATATCATTGAGATTATATCTTTCTTTTTGAAAGCAATGAACCAAGAGTCAGACATGGTTTCTAGTGAGAAACTGTCAGAACAACCACTTCATTAAGGCCTTCAGCACAAGATGATATACCTTGGTCTCAAGGCATGGTGGCCTTCTTAGGGTCAGGGCCAGTGGCCTAAGGGGGTTAAAGCAAGAACTTCAAAAGTGCTTCAGGTGTTACTTGACTCCACATCTTTGAGTTGATTCCGGACACTGGGCAATACAGAAGACTCCCCTAGTGTCCCTTTCCTTTAAACCCTATCATCATCCCCTCTTATATAAGTCTCCAATACATTATGTATTTCATGACAGACATTTAGATTACTACTACTGCTATGAGGCATTCTTTGCAGTGAGCACAGCGCCATTGCTAGGAACCAAAATGGCCTCTCCATCTGCGTGCATGCATCCACTGACAAGACTACAAAGGTGACCATGACCAGACTGGTAGATCCAAGCCAAGGTCTCCATGCCTGGTTGAATTTTAGCACCTTTAGGCCTTTACTTTGCATGCTTGTAATCAGCTAATTGGACTCACTGCTTCCAACACAGTTCCTTAAAATCATTGAGGACACACAATTGGAGCCAGAATGGATAATGTGTTCATTGGATGTCAAAGCCTTATATACCAGCATTCCACATTGGGCTGGATTACAAGCTCTCAAATATTGGTTGGATAGGGCTGGATTATATTCACCTGGGTTCAATAGTTTACTAATTTGTATGTCAGAACATGTACTTAAGAAAAATGTTTTTTATTTTCAAGGCCAATGTTACTGGCAACTTCAGGGTACGGGTATGGGAGCATCCTTTGCTCCCATATATGCCGACCTGTTTATGGCATTCTTTGAAGAATGTATGATCTACGATTCATCCCATAACATCTATTTGGTGGAAATGGATATTTGGCGTAGGTACCTGGACGATTGTTCGATGGTATGGCGTATGGATGTTGGGTATTTGCAGGAATTTGTTGACTATCTGAATGATAATATCTGGGGCATTGAATTCTCTATCACTTTTGATTTGGAGATTATTAACTTTCTGGATGTTACTATTTCCAGAAATCAGGACCATACTTTGGCAACCAGAGTGTATCGCAAATACCCTCAATACAACACTTTACTACATGCTTCAAGTATGCACCCACGCCATACCATCAGAAATATCCCAGTATCACAATTTATGCGAATAAAACGCCTCAGTTCCACCAAATCAGACTATGATGTAGCTAGTCTTGATTTATATCGTAGATTTGTTAGCAGAGGGTACAAACCTCGGGATATTGCCAGGGCATGGGCACGCTCCTCTGAAACGGGATACACTATTGGACTACAAGATTCCTTTTGTAGATTCCAGGACTACCATAACAAGATTTATTACTACGTATGGAAGAAATTATAATGTTATCAGAGACATTATAAATAAGCATTGGAATATGCTATTGGCCAATGAACAGCTTAGATCTATCTTGAGAGAAGAGTGCCAATTCTCATACAGAATAGGCAAAACATTGGGCTCCTTTTTATCTCATTATAAACACATTGGTAGTGGGGGAGCGATTTACAAGCAGCTTACAATTTCGGGATATGAACTATTGGGCACCATAACGTGTGGCCATTGCGGCTCTTGCAAACAAATCAATAAGTCTAAGCAGTTCTCCAGTCGCAATACCAGTAAGGTCTTTGATTGCAAAATCTTTGGTAATTGCAGTAGCGACTGGGTGGTTTATCTGGCTACATGCCGTTGTGCGGCGTTTTATGTTGGCCAGACCTCTAGACCACTCAGGACACGCATCAATGAACATCAAAGTGATAATCAAAAATAAGAAGGAAACAAATGCTCTATACCGACATGTCTTATTACATCCACAAGCACAGTTCACCTTTATGATTATTGACCGAATAGTTGGTGATCGCAATAATCCTCAAGGTTGGCACAGCATACTGAATCACAAGGAGAAATACTGGATAATCACTCTAGGTGCTCTTTTTCCACCTGGACTTAATGACCACTTATAACCACAATTTTTATGGGGAATGATATATCCCTACAGTATTGATTGACATCAGTTGTGTCAGGTACAGTATAGTTCTATCACTTTCACTATTGATTTAATATACCTGCTAATATTTTAATTACCACATTTTTTATGAGGACTAATATATGTTAGTTCTTCTGGTTTACAACTATGCATGCCATAGTTGGGTTTTCATTAGTTGGGATCTTATATGTGTGTTAAAATATTTACACTTTACATATATGGGTATATATATAATGGCACAATAATTGTTATATGTTTAAGTGGTTGGTATAAGTGCATATATTTATCTTTTTTCATATGCTGTCACTTTTGTAGGTCAAGTATATGTTACATGTTTTTATGATATCCTAGTATAGGTCTGAATAGTTGCCTTGGTCTCTGTTATAGTTCTGCCATTTCATGCATTATTCATAAATGACAGGAGCATACCAGTGTTTTCATTGGTTAGCAGGATGTATAAATATGTTTAATCATTTATGTTCTGTATGTCCGTTTGTCTAACACTGAAGAAGGCATGAATTTGCCGAAACCAGTCTGTTTATAAATTAAAATAAAGTCATATTTATTAACTATCGATTCTGGATTGTATTTTGACTGCTAATATTGCTGGCCAATTGTGTTTGTTGAATGGTACTTTCCAGCCGTGCAGTACCCACGTGCACAGCATTTGGTTTTGCATTGATTCACTGCTTCCTGTCACTCAGGTGGGTGAGCAAGTGTCAACCATTCACTTCCATCCTCCCCAGCCTACCTTCACAATTCAACTTTCTCCAACTTCTAACTCATCCATAAATCAGTACATTTCTGGCTGCTAGAGCTATTCTAAACTTCCACCTCAGAGTTATTGTTTTATTAGCCACTGAAATTACTTAAAAACAAAACAGCCACCACCCCCTATATTATTACACTCTACATCTTCCTTCCCCACCCAGTAGCAAAAGTTCTTTGATTTCTATATCCTTTGCAATAACCTTGACTCCAGGTACACATCATCATATTATGTAGCAAAGCATGAACAAGGCCAAAATATGTTTATCTGTACTCCTCTTCTTCTTCTTTCAGATGTTCCCATTAGGGATCACCACAGTGGATCATCTGTTTCCATTTCTGCCTGTCCTCTGCATTATGCTCGGTCACACCAACCACCTGCATGTCCTCTCTCACTACATCCAAAAACCTCATCTTAGACCTTTCTCTTTTTCTCTTACCTGGCAGCTCCATCCTTAGCATCCTTTTCCCAATATACACAGCATCCCTACTTAGCACATGTCCAAACCAATGCAATCTTGTCTCTCTGGCTTTGTCTCCAAACTGTCCAACCTCAGCCGACCCTCTAATATACGGATTCCTAATCCTGTCCACCCTCGTCACACCCAATGCAAATCTTAACATCTTTAATTGTGCCACCTCCAGCTCTCACTCCTGCCTTTTTGTCAATGCCACCATCCTCAACCCACGTAACATAGATGGTCTCACTACCCTCTGATAGGACTTCCCTTTTACTCTTATTGGCACCAGTCTGTCACAAATTACTCCTGACACACTTCTCCACCCACTCCACCCTGCCTGTACTCTCTTCTTCACCTCCCTTCCACAGCTATCATTACTCTGAACTGTTGATCCCAAGTATTTAAATTCATCCACCTTCGTTAACTCTACTTCTTGCATCCTCACCATTCCTCTAGCCTCCCTTGTCATTCACACATATATATTCTATCTTAGTCCTGCAGACCTTCATTCCTCTCCTCGCTAGAGCACATCTCCACCTCTCCAGGGTCGCCTCAACCTGCTCCCTACTCTCACTACAGATCACAATGTCATCGGCAAACATCATAGCCCACAGGGACTCCTGCCTTATAAACCTTACTGATCAATTTCTTCATGAACAGAAAAATTTATGGCAAGGTACTTTGTAGCAAGATTGACAATCGTAATTCAAGCAATACTAATCAACCCTTCACACTGTACTTCAGGAAAGCTTCGTGTAGTTGCCCACATTTCTGTTTCACCCACATCCAAGTGTCCCAATCAACATTCTGTTTCAATTGTTCCCAAAAAATATTACTTTAAATTTCCTTCCTCTCTCATTTAAGGCCTCTTCAAATATAAACCATTTTAGAAAATTCCCAGGAATCTCACCATAAAGAATATAAAAAATCCAATTTCATGTTCCCATTCACCCCATTCCAACTGAGCCATCTAATAAATTTATGTAACATTATCTAAAAGTTCCACTATCACTACAGGGTCTTTAAGAGGCAAAATGGCTTAATTTCATACTCCTGCAATAACCACTGTGCCCTCCACTGCCATATTCTTTCTGGCAATGTCCTACTGTAGTACTTCGGGGAAATGCAAAAAAAAATTACTGGCACAAACTCATACTTTCTGTCCAAATAAACCTTCCATTTCCTGCACTGTCTTTTTAATCTCATCATTCGCAATACCCACATCCTCAAAGTTTCACTTGTAGGTCTCCCAGTCTGTCCTGTAATTGGCTTATAACTATCCTAATTTCTTGGACTGGATGATACATATACCATTTGCCTTCGGTATTGAACTTAAGACCAATTAAATTCTGAAATCAGTGTCTGCTTATATTCCCACAATAAACTTACATATACAGCAGATGCATGCAAGTGTCAACAAAATGGCTTAGATTTCAAAAATTCAAGTAGGAAACATCCAACATTTCTCCAAACTTGAGGATACTGTAGTCGTGATGGCACACACTAATAAACCCTAGCCTAGCATAATTACTGGATGCACTTTGACCTCCCAAGCATTTTCTGTAATATCTCAAACAGAAAAGATGTATACAAATCAATAGTTACAAGACTAGTTACTACAATAATGTGAATACTGCAAAAATGTTAGCTTACCTCAGTTTCTGATGTTAGGTTATGTGACTTTACTATACACACCTAGGTATTTCTTCCATATGAGAAACTAAGGATATTCCAGGCCCTCCTCTCACCTCTGGCACACTATTCCTAATGCTCAAATTCACCCATATACATCACAAGTAAAAAGGTTCTAAATATTTTGCATCACCATTCAACTCCATCTATGTAGTCCCAGGTGGGACATAGAAATCCTTTCACTGCTACACAGTACCCAGCAATAACTACAAACACATTTCCAAGTGTAACATATCAGTGCCTTGAAATTTACATTAATCCCCTTTTCCTAGTCCTTCAAAGGAAAAGGTCCCCCCCCCCCGCCATTTCCAGAACCCCAGTCATGTTGTTTGAACTTTATCTCTTTCAAATAATCTATCCAGGGTTCAAATCTTCTTAGGCTTTGGTCCTCTTAAATGACAGGTTAAGCCCTTTAACATTCCATGTCATGAAACTCATCCTATAGTTGTCACAAGTGGCAACTTTGCAAGCCTGTCTGTATTAAGAGTGAGAAAGTACATTTTTGGATCCTTTCACTACTCACTTTGCTGATCCAAACTGGTATGGTAATCATGTAACTTAGAAGGCCAGCACCAGGGACACGAAGCAAAAATTATTTTTGCTTCGTGTCCCTGGTGCTGACCTTCTTTTTTGCTTACATTCAAGTTGCTTTGGCCTGTGCATCTACCGTACTTGCTAGCACTTTTTTGAGTAATCATGTAACTTACTCAGGCAAGTAGATTTTCTCAGCTTACATAAAACACAAACAAAAATAAAACATTTTCAATACTAACCTGGCACACAAAAATCTATGTAGTAAATAAATAAGCTACAGCAACAATGCACTGCAGACATGCCCCTCCCTGTACAGCTACTCACATGCAACTGAAGGCCTGGTACATGTCGAAATAAATCCAATTGCCTTCAGTAACCCTAGTATTTCCCATATACCCTGGCAATGTTCAACAACAGTAAATCTTACACGGACATAGTAATAGCCATGAGAAATGTAGCTTTGCAAGAAAAAATGACTGAGAAAGCCTAGAACTTTGATGGCTATGTTAAACGGATACATAAACCATAAAGCATATATCCCACTTTATAACAAGTAATGTTTAGAATAACACCAAGGGGAATGTAGAACCAAGTAAAACAGTTTTTGTTCTTATGATACTTGTTATACTCATTTGCAAGATACAAATTACAAGTTACATTGTAAAGCAGTTTTATATAGTGCACATTCAGAAGTATTTAAAAAAAAGTGGGAAAAGTACTGTTGCACATGTTAAAAATATTAAAGAAAGAACCTTTTCTTAGTTGTAAGACAGACACAGGCTTTACACTAACATTATAAAACCTGGGTTAGAAAACAATGGAAAGAGACTGGATAAGCAATTCACAAGGAAACAATGGGAGAAAGAAAAGCTGTGTAAAATCTTACCATAACCATAGATATCCTTCTCTTTCATGTTGCAGTATTCTGTACAGTTGGGTTTTCCCGTCTTGCTAAACGAACATCTAGCCAGTATGCAAAAGTTTTCCAGTCACTGTAAAGTGCATGGGATGTCTGACGAAGCCAATAGAGCATGGGCCATAAATGTGACATCTGTGCACACCAAACTTCATAACTGAGCACCCCGGTCGGAACCAGTCCCATAGAAGGTAGTGCATGTCCTGTGCCATCCCAGGAAGGGAATGCCTGATATTGGAAGGAATAAGTGGGAAGGAAGGAATACTACAACATGGAAGAGAAGAACATCTATGATTATGCTAAGACTTTACACAACTTTTCTATGTCGTTCTATTCACATGTTGCAGTACTCGGTACAGTTGGGCGAGTGCCAAAGCTCACAGAGAGGAAGAGGGTCATAGCCTAGAGGAGTTTTCCAGGAAACCACAGAAGATTGCCCTTGGTGAATCCCACCCTAGACCTGGAAATCCTGTCTGTTTTGTAATGTTTTGTAAAGGTGTGCACAGAAGACCAGGTGACTGCTTCAAGAATAGTGGAAGTGTCAAAGCCTTGAAAAAGGCTTCAAATGAGGCCATTGCCCTAGTGGACTGCGCCTTCACACTGTCTTGTGTTTATCATAGTGTGTGTAACAAAAGGAAACGGCCCTGGAAATCCAGTCTGAAATGGTTTGCTTAGTTACTGCTTTCCCCAGGGCCCTAAGGTAGAAAGAGACAAGGTAGAAAGAGACAAACAACTGGTCAGCCTGTCTGATGTTCTTGGTTTTGTGCAGATAGAATCTGAGCTGTCTGTGCACATCAAGGGAATGAAGGAACTACCCTCTCACTGTCTCCCTGTGGGTTGGGAAAGAAAGTGGGAAGAAGGATGGCTTGGTTTAAGGAAAGGTTGGTTCTGAAGGTTACCCTATCTCTGTGGAAAATGAGGAAGGGATGAGGAGCCATGACAGCTTGCAGCTCAGACACTCTTCTAGCTGAGGTCAAGGCCACCAGCAGAACAGTTTTTTATGTGCAGTGTTTTAGGGATACTTTGGATGCAGGCTCAAAGGGAGGGAGTGTAATTTCTCTAAAATATAGTGCAAGTCCCAAGGAGACAATATGGCCTTCCTTGGTGGCCTGAGATGGAGTACACCCTTAAAGAACAGTTTTGCAGGTAATCTGGAAGCTAAGGGGGGATCCAGGGGGTAGGCAGGCAGAAATGGCGGACAAATGGGCTTTGATGGAGGAGTATGCTAACCCTGTCTGTAAAAGTTCACACAGGCAGGACACAACTTCAGGGACCTCGCTTTGCAATAGGTCCAACTGCCTTCTGAGACACCATATGGACAATCCTTTCCACTTGGATACACAAGATCTCCTGGTACTAGGTTTCCTGGCCTCCTGCATGACAGTGAGCACGTCCTTGTTGTACAAGTGTCTGAAAGGGATCAAATTCCTATCACCCACAAGGCGAGGTGAAGAGATTGCCACCACGGGTGAATCTGGGTTCCCTTGTCCTGTGTGAGTAGGTCCACTCTGAAGGGTAACTTGTGGTGATTGTCCTTGGCTAATTGGAGGGGGAACCAATGCTGTCTTGGCCAAAAGGGAGTCACCAGCAAGATTTTTGGTTTGTCCTTTGGATCTTCAGCAGGACTTTCTCAACAAGAGGGAAGGGGGGGTAAGCCATAGAGAAACATCCCTTCCAAGATATTGAAAAGGGATCTGTTGCCATTACTAGAGGTTTTGGAAGTCTGGTGCAGAAGGAATCAAACAGGTCTACTTGAGGTGTACCCCACTGTTGGACAAGGTCCAAAAAGACATCCTGGTGTAGCATCCATTTGTGGGACATAGTCAAGGACCTGCTCAGAGAATCTGCCTGAGAATTCTGTAGAAAAGGGACATAAACTGCCTGAAGAGCAACTCCCTGACTTGTAGCTAGTTTCCACAAAAGAAGAGCTAGTCTACAAGGTAAAATCTGGTTCCCCTGCTTGTTGAGATACCACAGTACTGTGGTATTGTCTGTGAAAAGCTTTAGGGGTCTCTGCTGGAGCCTAGGCTCCAAGGCCAGAGGTATTGTTCTCATTTCCCTTACATTAATGTGCTCTTTCCTGTGTGGTTTTGGCCAAACTCCCTGTACCTTTAGGGGCCCCAGCGTAGCTCCCCAACCGACTTCTGAGGCATCTGTGTACATGACTTGTTTTGGAGATGGCGGTTCAAGTGGAAGGTCTGGGTTGAGCTTCACCTGGGCCAGCCACCAAAGAATCTCCTGTTTGTGGCAGGGCAGTAATGGTACCTTGAACTCCAGGGGTGGAAGTGCTGCGTCCAAACAGACCTGAACTACCACTGCAGTTTCTTCATGTGAAGTCTTGCTAAAGGCAGCATAGGTATAGTGGAAGCTATGTAGCCCAGGAGCCTGAAGTACTGCCTTGTAGTCATTTCCTTGGTCTGAAGTACCAAAAGCAGGTATTGTGTCAGGCTTGCTACCTTCTGGGGAGGAAGGAAGGCTGTCACGGTGTCTGTCCGAATTCTGCACCCCATGAACACTATGTCATGGGTAGGGTCCAGAATGGATTTTTGGGTAATTTATCTGAAACCCTAGAGACAAAAGGAGGGCAATGGTTTTCTGCAATTGGGTCAGGAGGGACTGTCTGCAGTCTGCCTGGATGAGACAGTCGTCCAAGTAAGGGAAGATTTGGATCCCTTGAGTCCTGCATAATGCAATCCCTGGTGCTAGGCATTTGGTGAAGACGGTGGGTGCTGTGGATAGACCAAAGAACAAAGCTGAGAATTGATAGTGAGAGGAGGCCACTAAAAACCAGAGGAAACTCCTGAAGCTGGCCCTTATTGGGATGTGGAGGAAGGCATCCTTGGTGTCCAAGGTAGCCATAAACCCTTGAGGGAGGATAAGAGGGAAGAGGGTTGGCAGTGTTAGCATCCTGAATGTGGCTACGTGCAGAAAAAGATTTAGGTAAGACAGATCTAGAATTGGTCTCCAGGGCCCATCTTTCCTTGGTACTAGAAACAGCCTGGAGTAAAAGCCTTTCTCCATAGCAGACTGTGGGATGGGCTGGATGGTACATTGAGACAAACGGTTGACACAATGGGTTGTAGGAGATGGTCTTTTGGTGGCTGGAGAATAGCTCTTCTCTTTGGAGAATGATCCAGGTGATGGAGTACCCATGTTCTATTACTGACAATAGCCACTTGTCTGAAGTGACGAGTATCCACATTTGCAGACAGACAGACACATAAGGAGAGAGGGATGGAGGGAGGGGGGCAGATTCAAGCTTGGCAGGTAGTCACACACTACCTGTCCTGTCTGGAAAGGGCCTCTTTTGGCTGGTAGATGGAGCAGTCATAGCAGGAGTGGATTGCTTCCTGGGAGCCTTTCTAGGTCTGGAAGAGGGTGGAAGACCCAAATGCTTTCTGATAAACTGGGTTTTGGATGGATAGTTCCTTTGAAACCTGGAAAGTGGAAATACAAACAAATGTTTTAAGTCCTGCATCTCCTTACTTTTTTGTTGCAGGGACTTAAAACACGTCTGCAACCTTGGCTCCAAACAGGGCTGAATTGTCCAGAGGTGCATCTACTAATTTAGCCCTGAAATTATTTAGTAAGGGCTGGAGGCATACTCAGGAGCACCTTCTTAGTGCAGAAGCTGATGCTTACGACTTAGATGAGGCCTCAGCAGCATCATAACTACACCTAATAGAGTGTTTGGTCACCTGACAGGTCAGAGAAACAAGGGAGAACAGCTGAGTTTTGGCTGGGGAATCAAAGAGGTCAGAAAGCTGTTTGGAAAAATTTTTCCAGCAGAGCTAAGGCATATTTAGACAAGTGTCTGAGAGCTGATTGCTCTGAAAGCCAGAGTAGCAGAAGTGTACACCTTTTTACCCAAACGTTCCATTGCCTTGCTGTCCTTGTCAGCAGGGAGAAGGGTGGTAGAGGGTAGCAATTTAGAAGCCTTGTCAGCAGAGACTAAGATGCTGGCTGGGTCTGCAGCTGGGCATTTTATCAGGAATTTAGCTGTATCTGGGATCTTACAAAACCTACCAGGTCTGTGGGGTGCTGGAGGTTGGAAATCTGGATTCAAGGATGTTGCAGAGAAAGCATCAAGAATGGCTGGAAGAATAGGTGGAACAGCAGTGGGAGCTGGGGAATCCATCTGGATCAACTCATAGTACCGTTTTTGCACCTCAGTCATTTCTGATGAATCCCACTTGAAATGCTCTCTCATCTTGGTGGTGGTTTCCCCAAAGGGGAGATGATCTGCAGGGGAATCAGCTTTTGCAGATTCTTCCTCTGGACAGGCATATCCAAGTGGGGAAGGGAGTTGAGGTGTGTAAGAAAGGGATTCTTCTGAGGAAGAATCACAGTATGCTTCCTCTTCCACCTGAGAGGGGTCTGGGGCCTGAGGCCTAAAACTCAGAACTGGAGACGGGGTAATGGAGGTTCTGTGGGCAGTAGGCCGTAGGGCCATGAATGCATTAAAGAGGCTTTGTATGAAAGCCTGCCGTAGCTGGTTGGCGTTCCCTAACTGGAGAGGTATGCGCTTCTCTTTTCTTTCTTTTTAAATGAAGGCTTAGTGGGTGTTTGAACAGGAGAAGGCCCAAGACCTGTCGACTGGCAAGGAGCAGAGGGATCTGGCTGGTCTGCCAAGGGTCTAGGTTCCCCCTCAGCGTCAGAATCAGATGTCCGCAGAGCTTCCGTAGACGTGCTTTCCACACAGTGTTCTGCGGCATTTGATCTGGTACCTGCTATATCGTTCGTCCAGGCTGTTGTCAGCCACAGGATGAGCACCGGACAGTGGAGGTGCAGCGAGAGTAGTAGGCCTTGTGGTCTTGGCCCTTTTTCTTGGCGGTTCGGCAGGCAAGTCAGAAGGCCCCTCCATACCTAATGCTAACTGTTTCAGACATCGGTTCTCTAGTACAAACTGAGCACATGAAGTCTGCTACGTAAGGTCTTAGGGACAAAGGCTTGGTAAACAAGGCAGGCCTTGCAGTCTTGAGAATTTCCTAGACAGAAAAGACAGAGTTCGTGGGTGTCCTTGTGTGGAATCTGACGGCACTTACACTTGCCCTTTCTGGATGACATGAACAAGTACTAGCATACAATGACTGAAAAAAAGGTTCTCCAACAGGGTACTTATCTGTGTTTCTCGGGAATCCGATGGCTGGGAAGGCATGAACACCGGACGTTCGACAGCCGGCAAAGAAGTTCTGAAAGTGTGGTGCGCGCAGAGATCACATTTATAGACCATGCTCTGATAGTCATGTCAGATGTCCCATGCACCATACAGTGACTGCAAAACTTTTGTATACTGGCTGGACGTACGGGTAACAAGAGGGGAAAACACAACTGTACAGAATACTGCAACATGTGAACAGAAGGAAATCATATGCATGCCTCCCAAACATGCAAAAAAGTCTAGAAGATTTAGAATTTTTGCTTGTAATTATTTGCCCAAGTATTTTTATACCCCAAGCAAATTACAAAGAATTTTTCCTCAGGTAGATGACAAATGTTGGGACAGTTGATGGGGAAGAAACAGGTAACTGGGAACATACGTTTTGCGAGTGTAAGGAGTTGGCAGACTTTAAAAATTCCCTACAGAGTACTCTGTCAGAAATATTGGGTGATTGGGTGGGTGTAGCTAAGGAGATTACTTTTTTTGAGCTGGGATACAGGATCTGAATTGCCAAGACGTAGTAAAGTCTTGTTAACTTTAACTCTTGGGGCTGCCAAAAAAGCAATTACTAGAAAAATGGAAATCAAAAGTATAAACCAACTGTATTTGAAGTAGTGAATATTGTAACAGTGATGGAAGTGGGATTTTTTTAGAAAAGGGTAGGAGCAAGTTACATAGAAAAAAATGGTAATCATGAGAATACATAAAAAACAATGTTCCGGATGAGGAGTAAGGTTTAAGGGAAGGCAGGAATTGTTTGATTTATGTAATGCTGGATTGATGATAATTGTTTCAGACTATATATGATGTATAGGTTCATAGGTAAGGTACTAGGCTATTGGCCCTGGGGCCTATACAAGCCCAGCCAAAAAGGTACCCTGGCTTTTGCAACCCAAGAAAATTATTTTCCTGTGCCACTGTCGAGCAGAGCCACAGAGGTGATCCCCGGGGTGAATTTCCTATTTCCCATCCAATCATCAAGATTTTTCTTGAAGAGTGCTAATGAGGAGCTTTGTTTGATATAGATGGGTAGTTTATTCCAGAGTATGGGAAATCTCTGGGACAGGAATCTATCCCTCCGGCATGTTCTGTTTAATGTGGTGACAAGGTTTAGGTCCCTAGAGCGTGTAGCTTGGAGGGATTGGGATTTCTTTAAGTGGAGCATGTCCAACAGCTCTGGGTTTGACATAGCTTTGTATGTTAGGCAGAGATCACCTCTGAGTAGGCGATATGTGACGGAGTAAAGCTGGAGTGTTTTGAGACGGTCAGCGTAGGGCATCTGTTTGAGGCCGGTAATCTTCTTTGTGAGGTATTTCTGCGGCCTTTCCAGTTGTTGTAGATGACTTGTGAGGTACATACCAAAAGGGGCATTGTACTCTATAATGGGTCTAATGAGTGATGAGTAGAGGGGAATAATGACCTCTTTTTTTCTGGATGAGAAACCTTTTGTGATGAGGTGTGCCACGTAGAAGGATTTCCTGACTACTGTGGCAATGTGATTATCAAAGGAGAGACTACTGTCCACCTGTGTCCCAAGGTCTCTTATCACACTTTCAGTGTTAAGTATACTATCGCCTATGCTGTAGTTCATGGGTACAGAGTTTTTACCAAAGGGGATGACAATGCACTTTTTGGCATTGAGCTTGAGGCCATGGCTTTGACACCAGGCATCTGTATCAGTGAGGCCCTTTTGTAGGATGTCCACATTGTAAGGAGTTTCGATTATGGCTCCTAGTTTGCAGTCATCTGCGAGCTTCATTAGCCAAAGACCTTCTGTGTTAGCCTGTACTTCAGAGAAGTAGATACCAAACAGGAGAGGACCCAGGACTGAACCCTGTGGTACTCCACTTGTCACTGGTCTGAAGTTGGATTTGGAGTTTGTTACTTTCACAGTGTGGGTTCTGTCAGTGAGCCAGTTGGCAACCCATCTTGTGACATAGGGATTTATACCTAGTTTAGTGAGTTTATCTATAATTCCAGAGTGGGGGATGGTGTCAAAAGCCTTGGCAAGATCTAGATAGGCTGTGTGAACCACCTTACCCTTGTCTACGTCTTTGGTGACTGCTTCAAAGAAGTCTATCAGGTTTAGGAGACATGACCTGCCTTTTACAAACCTGAAAAGGGTGGGATCCAGAGTTTGGAGATTACCAATATCTTTGTTTATAAGTTCCATGATAATACGTTCCATGGCCTTGCAGACCAGGCTTGTCAGGCTAATGGGGAGGTAGTTCCCGGGGTCCGTGGTGGCTCCCCCCTTGTGGAGTGGGATAACTGGTGCTGTGTGCCATTCAGTAGGCACAAAGCCTGAGGTGAGGCTATGATTGAACATGGTATTTAGGTGGGGTGCCAGTTTGTTCTATAGTTCGTGTAGAACGCAGCCTGGGATGTTGTCTGGTCCCATGGATGCTGTGTTCTTGGCTTTGGAGAGTGTGGTTTTTACCTGTGCAGCCGTGATTACAGGAACTTTGCATTCTTCCGGTATAGAGATGGGTTCTTTAGGGGGTGAGAGGGGGGTAAAGTTAGCACTGAACAGGATGTTGGCAATATCAGTTGGGTCTTTATATTTAGTGCCGTTGTGCTGTAACTCATCGCAGATCTGAGTGTCGCCATTGAGATTCTTGACATAGCTATAGAATGCTTTGTGGTTGTCTTTAGAATCAGTGGCGATTTTGTTTTCGTAACTAGCTTTGGAGGATTTTATCAGGGATCGCAGCTTCTTACCGAGGCTGACCAAGGAGCTCCTCCACTCGTGAGATTTTACTCTCTTTTGCAAGAGTTTCTTCCTTCTGTTGTACAGTTTGTTTATGGCAGGGGACCACCAGATTGGCTTCCTTTTTTTGGAGGATAACATCTTGGTTCTGTTTGGGATAGCACAATCCATGCACTCATGTAAGTGCTTATAAAGTGCAATTGTGTAGGATTCAGTAGTCGTAACTGTATTGTCCACCTGCATGGGTGTCACGAAGTTCACCACTTCTGTCTTATGAAGCATGAAGTTGGCTTTGGAGAAATCTTTTACCATGGTTTCCTTAATGGGGGGTGGAGGCGGGATGTAGATATCTAGGGTAATTAGCTTATGGTCGGAGCGGACCAATGAGGCGTTGACTTCAGGTGTGGAACACCGGTCACTCATATTGGTAATAACTACATCCAGGATATTGTTGCCCCTGGTGGGGGTGTGGATAAGTTGATCCAGGGCATTGGAGTTTATGAATTCCAAAAAGCGTTGAGCGAAGGAGTTGGTACATGAGTAGTTTTCCCAGTTAATGGTGAGGTAGTTGAAATCGCCCATTATTAAGGTGTTTGGTTGAACCCTAATATTTTCCAGTACATCAAGAAAAGAGGAGTGGGAATCCTTGGGCATGGTGGGTGATATGTAGCAAGCTACAATTTAGATTGCAGTTTTGCCCAGAGTTAGTTGCACTTGGATAACCTCGGCTGCATTATGCTGAGCAACTAGCCTGGAGATGTGGATATCCTTAATGAATATGGACACACCTTCGCCTTTGGTGTTCCGGTCCAGGTTACATGGCCGAAAAGTGTGGTATGAGTTATAGCCTGGTAGTGCAGGGGTGCTCTCTGGAGCCTTGAACCAGGTCTCAGTCACTCTACAGATATCGATGTTCTCCATTTTAAGGAGTGCCTCGAGTGAGTGCATTTTGAGATTTAGACTTCTAGCATTGAGTAGCATCACCCTCAGTTTTTGCTTGACTGTTCCTGTTACAGTGGTGAATTTGTCATTTGAACCTTGCCTCAAAAAGGCACTATAGGGGTGGTAAGAACCTTAGCCAGTATCCGGAATCCCAGGGGTAACAGGTGCAGGCCATCTCTGGCAAAGCATTGTGGTCTGTCAACCATGTCATCCCAGGCAGACAGATACTGGATCCCTTTAGAATGGCACCAGAAGCTTAGCCAATTGTTGAAGTCAATCATTTTGTCCTTCTACTGCGGCATATTTCTGGGTGATGGCAGAATGCTACTCAGGGCTAGGGTCATACCTGCCTGGGCTACAAGATCGGAGAGCTCTTCCATGTCTCTTTTCATGTAGTCCAGGGAGGTACGTCTCAGGTCATTCACACCAACATGGACAATGACAGAGTCATATTTGTACTTGTTGTGGAGTAACCTGAGTGCGTGGGTTATGTGGCGGATCCTGGCACCCGACAGGCAGCTGACAGTAACCTTCTCCTTGTTTAGCCTGGTGAGTGGGACATCAGTGTGCCTGACTATAGAGTCGTCTATTACTAATGTGTTGGGTACGTTGTTTTGCCTTATTGGCTGTGGTTGAGTGGCACACTGAGTCTGCAGGCTATGTGTCATTTGGGTTGTGTTGGGGGGTGATGGTTGCTTGCATTTCTGCTTTGGAGGTCTCTGTTGCTTGAGCAGATTATTATTGAGAGCCTCCACAAATGTTTTTGTGTTTCTATGTGTGGATTTTGGTGGTGTAGATTTAGTGAGACTATGTGATGATTTTGGTGTGGTGCAAGTGTTTACCTTCTCCTCTTGACTGTCAAGTTCAGTCTTGATTGGAGAGAGCTTCACCTGCAGTTTGGCTAGATAAGTGCATCTCTCAGGTTGTAGCGTTGGATGGTAGGAGGAGAGAGTTGTCTGTGTACATGAGGCAATTTCTACATTGCCCAAAGATGCCCAGATTCATCAGATAGACAGGAGAGAACACTGAGAGCTGACCCTTGGACATGCCTGAATAAAAAAACTATTTTCCTCTAGATAAGTGAGGAAAGTGAGTACAAGAGCTGTTTTTCTCTAAGCAAGTGAGGAAAGTAAGTACCAAAACTGTTTTCCTCTAGGTAATGAGGAAGGTTGAGTGCTGTAGTAATTAGTAGGTTATTTAGTGTTAACAAGTTCTGAACAAGTGCTGATCACGAATAAGCAAATTCAAGTGCTAAAAGTAAGAATCTGTATCTGGACTAAACTAGTTACAGGAAAGGGGGGAAACAAGTGCAAATGGGGCTTTTTAATCAGAAAGTTGAGAGAGGTGGAAAAACTGCCCAAACGGCCAATAACTACAATTTCTGGGCCAAAACCACTCCTTATGTGGTAGATAAGTTATCTAGTGCTTAACACTCCCACTGATAAGCTAGAAGGCTTCCCTCCAACACAGAAAGCTTGGGGGGGCTCAGAAGCTTACAGACAGTCCTGGATACAGCAAATCTTAATCTGGACTACACTAGTTACAGGAAAGGAAATAATGCTTGTAACTTTGTACATGTCAGCATAGTTTGTTCTTTTATATAAATGAATGTTTCCCTGCGTCTTGCATGACAATTCACTAAAGGTGATAAAACAATGTTATAATGGCTGGACAGAAGCAAGTTATACTTATTATAACAGTTGTGATCCTGGATTGCTGTGATAGGGTGTTGGGTTGCATTTAGAATCAAGATGATCCACCCTGCTTTTACAGTGTTGAATGCATAGATTAATGTCTTTGCTGAAGCTACTGACAAAGTATACACACTTAGCAAATAAGGCAAAATGATGAATGGCATGGAAAACGGCATGTTTATTGTATTTGCAAAGTTATTAGCTATGTTTCCCCCCTTCATAGGAAGTTACTAAACTACAACTACCCTGCTACAGGCCCCTTGAAGAGCTCAGCGTCTCTTTAATAAGTTGTTTACAACTGTATATGCTTATTTATGTTGAAATGTGTTACACAGACATCTAATATGATTCATGCTTTATTTCTTCTGCGGTGGTGCAGCGGTAGAGTTGTTGCCTCATAGCAAGAGGTTCTCCCATTCGATTCTCGGCTGGAGTACGGGGAGTGCCTTCTGTGTGAAGTCTGCATGTCCTCCGCCCGGTTGTGTGGGCGTTCAAAAGACATACGTAAATGGGCGTGCCTTCGTTGAAGGTTGAACGTCGAGCTGGCACCTCGGCGTTTGTGAAAATCTACTGCCAATCATTAGAGGACAGGAGTTCCGCTGTGGCAACCCCTAACTGGGAAAAGCCGAAAGACTACAACACTGGAGGTTACTATGGCATGCTAGCATTGTGTTTGTCTGCACTAAGTTGTTTTTAGTATAATAGTATGTACTATCTGCATAGCTGCACCTTGTTAACTAATATTCCTGTATATGTGTTGTGTGTAGACAACACATATACAGGAATATTAGTTAACAAGGTGTAGCTATGCAGATAGTACATACTGTATATGTGTTGTGTGTAGACAACTCATACTGGTGTCCAATTATTGCTATATAATTATTGTGGTGTTAGTGGAGGATGGAATTACATTAGAGACCCAGGACAGAGTGCTGCTCACTATATTTTTATTTGTGACTGCTTACCTGTCAGCTGAGGTCCCTTCTCACCAATGTTTTTCCAATTGTCTCAGTATCTGCATATACTAGCAGTTGATTCAAGACACAGTTTCCCGTATGCAGTAGCTATTTGCTCAGTTTGTTTAGTAATCTCTATAATGTATCTTTACCATCTCAAAAGTGCTTACTCCCCTTTGTACTCTTCTTTTCTAGACTTAACACCACTCTAAGTGTTCAGCTGCTGTACCACCTTTATCTTTTATCCGACTGGTGGATACATTGTTATAAGAAAAGCGAAGTCTGGATCTTAACTGTCTGCAAACACAAACAGCTTACCTCGCAGGCATACACATTAGGTACCTTGTGGTCTGGATTAGCCCCGCTACACTCGCCCTCACTCCAGGCTCTGCCCCCAAATCCCAACCTCCCCCAGTGGTGCTACATGTAAAGCTCAATAAACCACACACCCCTTCAAAGTCAATAAACCACACACCCCTTCAAAACCTATCACAGATAGCCCATACTTCCAAACACCACCCCTTCCTGCCACTAATCCTTCTGTATTCCTAATCCACAATCCTTAGCCAAGTGCTATGTTAACTATCAAAATGAGACCAATAATGTTACTAATTTCAATAATGCTCATTCCATATCTCCTCATCACCTATGAAAATCAGCCCTACCTTGGCTTTCACCACCCCTTATCCCAAACCAACACTACTCCTACTTTAAAAAAACAGATCAACTCCTAGCTCTCTACAAACCTGACTTTTCCACTCTTAACCACCACCAACTAACCAGACTATGGTCTACCTCCCCCAAAACCAGATATTATCATAAAATAATTGGCAAAGCCCTGAAACTAATAATTACTGTACAATACAGTCTAATAAGGGATGGAGACATCCACCCAAATCCTGGTCCTAACCCTCCCACAAGCTCTGGCTACCAGCCCATTACCCCTTCTAACATTTGGCCAACTATAAGGAACACTCTCTCTCTCCTGACCTGTCACCTAAATATCAGGAGCATAAACAACAAGGTCCATAATCTCCATGCCCTCTTAGCAGCCTACTCACCTGATGTGCTATGTCTCACAGAAACCTGGCTAAAACCAGGAGCTAAAGAGAGTGAAGTTATCCCACTAGGGTACAACATACTCAGACTAGACAATAATTCTAGGAAAGGTGGGGGAGTAGCAGTACTCTTTAAAAATACACTGTATGTCACATTAGCCCCACAACAACCTCCCTTGTTCAATAATGCTGAAACTCTCATTATCAGACTACAGCTTAACAGAATTAAATCTATATTCATTGCCTGCATTTATATCCCCCCAGGCAACAATATAAATATCATAAAGGACTTCCTTCAATGGCTAACCAACACGTACCTCCATGAAACTATGGTGTTGAGACTTTAATATTGATTGGAATTAGAAGTTATGTACTTACCATAACGTTCCATGTTAGTTGTCTTCTTCTCGCCTTCTTTCTTGCTGGATGGGTTCGGAGTCGAACCTCGGCTCCGACTCGGCCGAATACTAAAGCTCAAGAGCTATTTTTACCAGCTCGAGGCTATCCTATGTCCCATAATGCTATGGCAAAATATACCTAGATCTCGTTTTATAGCTAACACTATGGACAGACATGTCCCACCACTAGAAAAGATAAAACTAAGAGCTATGTAGAACTATAAACCCTACAGCCTGTCTTTCACCCAGGGCTACCAAAGGGGAAGAAGAGCTCCCAGCTGAAGGGATAATCCTGGTGACAAGGAACGTCTCACCCAATACTCTAGGTCTTTCCAGGCTAGGGGGGGGTGGAGGGTGGGATGCAAGAAAGAAGGCGAGAAGAAGACAACTAACATGGAACGTTATGGTAAGTACATAACTTCTAAATGTTAAGTTGTCAATCTCGCCTTCATTCTTGCTGGATGGGACTGCGTCTCTAGCACCTTAGTCCCGGGTGGCTCAATGGAACAGACTCGAGTACAGTGGAACCAAAATCAGCCCTATTTCTGGAGGCAATATCCAGTTTGTAATGAGAGATGAAGGTATGAGGAGAGGCCCATGTGGCCGCTGCACAAATAGAATCCATAGGTAATCTCGCTTGAAAAGCAACTGAGGAAGCTAATGCTCTAGTTGAATGAGCTCTAGGCTTGGTAGGGAGCTCCTTATGTCTCAATTAATAGGTTAAAGAGATAAGAGAGGTCAACCATCTGGACAAGGTCACTTTAGAAACCGGAAGGCCCTGCTTCCCTTCGGCGTAAGATAAGAAGAGTTGCTCTGATTTTCTCATTAGCTTGGTTCTATCCAGATAGAAACGTAGTTGTCTATGGACATCCAAACAATGTAATCTTCGCTCAGCTCTATCAGTGTAATTTGGAAAGAAAACTGGGAGATCAATGGTCTGATTCAGATTTTTTTCCGAGAGTACCTTAGGTAAGAAGGATGAATTTGTCCTAAGAGACACTCTATCTTTGTGAAAAACAAGATAAGGGGGGCGCACAGATAGTGCTTGTAGTTCCAAAACCCTTCTCGCTGAGGTAATAGCTACCAAGAAAAGTGTTTTCCATGAGAGCAGTTTTAATGAGCAGGAGGCAGCAGGCTTAGATGGAGGCAGAATTAATGATGACAGTACCAAATTTAGATCCCACGGTGGAGGAGGGTCTTTGACTGGGGGCCTAAGTAATAGGGTACCCTTCAGAAAGGCTTTGCAGAGCTTGTGAGACATAATACTAGACTCTGACAAGCCAACATGGAAATTTGCAATAGCCACCAACTGGACTTTGATAGTGGCTGAAGAAGAACCTTTTTGAAAGTTCCGCCAGAAAATCTAGAACTGTTTGGATAGGGGCAGTAAAGGGATCAACTTGGTTCTTTTCTGCCCTAATAGAGAAACGTTTCCATTTACTTGCGTACGTCCTTCTGGTGTTAGACTTGTGAGAGACAAGGATAATCTGACGTACTGATGGAGAAATTAAGGGAAGTCTGGCTAGGGTTGGAAGTGGAGCAACCAAGCTGTGAGGTTGAGAGATGAAAGGGATTGATGCAGCCTGCCCGACTGATGGGTCAGAAGGTCTGGCACAGGGTCCAGATGCCAGGGCTGCTCCAGTAGATGACGTTGTAGGAACGGAAACCAGACTTGTCGGGGCCAGTAAGGGGCAATGAGGATCATCCTGGATCATAAGGGAGTTGCTTTCTGGACTAACAGAGTGATTAAGGGAAAGGGGGAGAAAGCATAAAGGAGACCCCTGGGCCAATCATGGACTAGAGCGTCTCTGGGAGAGAGGCCCAGAAGAGGGTGAAGAAGTCTTGACACTTGCTGTTTTGAGGGGTTGCGAAAAGGCCGCAGCAAGGCTGACCTCACTTTCTGAAGATTTGGTCCACTACTAGTTGGTTGAGAGACCACTCGTAGGGCATGAGAATGTCCCTGCTCAGCCTGTCTGCTATGACATTGGACTTCCCGGGAATGTGTTTTGCTACCAGAAACCGCTGAGAAGAGATCGCCCACTGCCAGAGTCTGAGCACTTCCCGACAAAGAGGGTAGGACCTGGTTCCGCCCTGTTTCTTGATGTACCATACTACAGACATATTGTCTGTCTGTATTGCAATCGTCCCACTGGGAAGAGAGTTCTGGAGAGCCTGCAACGCCAAAAGCACCGCTCTCATCTCCAGGACATTGATGTGCAAGTGGCACTCAAAGGGTTGCCATGTGCCCTGGACTGTCCTGCCCTGAAAATTCCCCCCACCCCCACCCGATCAGGGAGGCGTCCTTTGTCACGGTGGCAACCGGAGGGGGGAGAACAACCGGTCTGCCTTGAAGCACCTGAAGTGAGCCCATCCACCAAGATAGGTGTCGTTTGCAAGACTGAGTGATGAGAATATTGTGTGACATGGGAAGCTGCTGAAAGGACCATTGGGAAAAAAGCATCCACTGTAGTATCCGCATATGAAAACGAGCTAGGGGGAGCAAGGTGATTGTTGCAGCCATCAGACCAAGCGTTTTCAGTACAAACCTGGCTTGGACCCTGTCCTCCTGTAGCAGGACTTGAACATGACTGCGAATGTCGTATACTCTTTGCGTAGGAAGTTTTGCTGACAACTCTACCGTGTTTAACATGGCGCCTATGAAGGTAATATGCTGACAAGGCAGATTTTTCGAAATTTATAGAGATGCCTAGCACTTTGCAGGTTTGTACAGCGTAATCCCTGGCTTGATGTAGCTGGTGCCTGGTGGTGGCAGTAAGGAGCCAGTCATCCAAATATGGAAACACCTGGAATCCTCGACGTCTCAAGTGAGCCGCAACCACTGCCATGCATTTGGTAAACACCCTGGGGGCTGTGGTGAGGCCAAAAGGCAGGGCTCTGAATTGGTAGTGACTGGCTCCCAGCCGGAAGTGGAGAAACCTCCTGTAGCGCCTGTTCATTTTGATATGGTAGTACGCATCCTGAAGGTCTATAGAGCACATCCAATTGTCCTGACCCAAAAAGGGAAGAATGGACTGTAGCGTGACCATCCGGAATTTTGTTCTTCGAACCGATTTGTTCAGTCTGCTGAGATGCAAAATAGGTCTCCAGTCCCCTGTCTTTTTTGGTACCAAAAAGAATTTGGAGTAGATTCCGGATCCTTGTTGGTCTGCTGGGACTGGTTGGATGGCTGTTTTTAAAAGCAGCTTTGAAATTTCTAGTGCTGCTTGGTCTCTCAGACCGGGTGGAACGTCTGGAAGAGGCCCTTTTGGTTGATGTGGGGTGTGGATAAAGGGGATTTTGTAGCCCTCGGATATGATCGACCGTACCCATCTGTCCTGAGTAAGGGAGCACCAGGCTTCTGGGTACAGCGAAAAACTTCCCCCGACTGCCTCCGAAGGTGGACAGTCGGACAGCTCCTCAGGGGTGCTGAAAGGGTTTGTCAGAGAAAGATTCTCTGCTACCCTGATTCTGCGGACCCCCCCTGCCCCTAGGGCGGCGTCTGTTGTTGTTCCCTCCTCTGCCTCTAGAGGGAAGCTCACCACGTGCATCTGGCAGAACTCCCTGAGGCTTGCGGAACCACATTTTCCCACCCTTTTGACCCTTAGGATACTGTCTAGAAGGGGTGGAAAAACGGACTCCCACGGCAGAGAGAGTCTTGCCTTCTTGTTCGCACCTGGTTAAGGTATCCTTCACTTGAGGTCCAAAAAGAGCAGAACCATCAAAGGGGGTGTTAGTGAATGACGCCTTGAAGGGGTCAGCAAAATTGCAGAGCCGCATCCAGGTGTGTCTCCTTAGAGCAACACCCGTACCTGCGGCTCTACTCACTCCATCGGCTGCATAAGAGATGAGCCGCATGGAAGAGTTAACGATAGAGTTCAGGGTCCCTAGCTGGGAGTTGATCTTTTCCTGAGACCCCACAGCTGCTGGGTCCTGCAATGTTTCACCCAGTTCCTTGAGAAGGTCCCTCTGAAGTCGGGTGAAATGGCATAAATAATTCAGCGACCGCATAGCAAAGGTCGCTGAGGAAAACATCCGCTTGCCGTACCTATCCATAGTTCAAGATTCCTTATTAGGGGGATGGACAGGTACTGAAGGGTCAGCCAACTCCTTCTTAGTGGCTGCCGCCACCACCATGGCATCCACGGGGACACCCTTGGAGAGAAACTGCTTATCTTTGGGAGCAGTAATAAATTTATTGGGCCTCCGGGGAGTTGGTTCCGTAGTATCTGGAGCCGTCCACGCCTTCCAAGCCACCACCTCCATAAGTGGGTCGAAAGGCGGGGACACCCAGGAGGCGGAAGGGCGAGAACCGAAGGCATCCAGGTATACCGACTCGTCCTCGGATGGGTTAAGGGCAGACCAGTTCCCCCTCTGTTTGAGGATCTCTAAGATGTCAGAAAAGGAGACATCCTCAGAGGGGGAACTTGGGGACCCTTCCGAATCATCCAGGTCGGTGTCAGATGTCACTGACTCAGGAGAGTCAACATGTTTCCTCTTACATGTCCTCTTCCGAGGGGGCTCCCCCGCAGGGTGGGAAGAAAGGCCCAATGGGGCAGCCTGGAGCATCGGTTCTCCTCGCTTGGGGTCGGGAGGGTAGGCAGGGGCCAAAGCAGGCACCGTGGAGGGAGGGGCCGAGGAGGCCGACTGTGGTGCCGGTATTGGAGCCAGCACGCTCCTCATCACCTCAAAGGCGCCCCTGTCAGGCAGGGAAGAAGGACCCAACTCCGAGGAGATGAGAACTCCCCCCGGCACCGAGAGGGATGGCTCCGAGGCCAATGTCGGGGCTGAACTCACCTGCGCCGAGGCTCCGAGAGGGAGAGTGGGGTCGGACAAGGGTCCGATGCCACTCGCCCCCTTGGAGCTGACGAGGGAGTCTCGGCACCTGGATCCCTCCAAGGACAGAGCCGACGAAGGAACCAACAACAGGGGGATTGGTTCCGATGCCCCCACAGTACTCACCTCGACGACCTCCGGCTCCGAACTCAGCAGAGTAGTCGGAGGAGAAACTTTGAGCGGGTGTAGGGGTAGCCCCTGTCTGTTGAGACAGTAGCAACTGGGCCAGTGCCTGCGACTTTAAAAGCCGGCTGACTACCCTCTCGAGGTCATGGTCCAAAAGCCTGGATGACCTAGAGGAATGAGATCTATGGCTCCGCTCCGACAAGAGTGGAGACTTCGGAGCCGATCTAACCGACTCGAGAGACGGAGACCTGGAGCGCTTTCTGCTCTGCTCGGGGACGGCTCCGACACTAAAGTCGGAGCCGACTGAGGTCTAGATGCCTCGGTTCCGGCCGGAACCGATGAGGCAGCAAGAGCACCGCTCGGCGCCGGCTCCGAACATGGAACCGACGATTTGGTGGGCTTTGAAGGTTTCCCAGCCATGGTCTTAGCCGGGGAACCTTCAGGCTTTAACAAGCCTCTAATAATGAGTTTGTTTCTGCGCTCCTGCAGGACTCTAGGGCTAAAAGCATGGCAGATGGAACAAGAGTCCTGCAGGTGCAGAGGGCCCAAACAATACACACAAGAAGTGTGACCGTCTGTCAGAGACATCTTCTGACAGCACGAGTCACACTTCTTGAAACCCGATACCTTAGTATCCTTAGACATACTACTGTAAAACAATACACTAAATTATAACAACAATTACTATAAGCAGAAAGAAGGGGGAACTACCGCTAAACAGCGGGACAGAATTCCACACACACACACACAGAACAACCAAGGGAAATCTGTACTACTAAGGGGAGGGTCAGAGGCCCAACCACCTTAAGGGTGGAGAAAAAGGGAGATTAGCAACTAAAAAAGGGGGGAAAAGACTAGTCGCTAACTTCACTAACACTAAAGGGACAAAAAAGGATAAAAGACTGACTAAAAAACTACCTCAAAAGTTATTAATAAAAATATACGACCTGGAGCCGGTGAAAACGCAACCTCGTAGCTGAAGCGGCAAACGAGATCTGGGTATATTTCGCCTTGCATTATGGGACATAGGATAGCCTCGAGCCGGTAAAAATAGCTCTCGTGCTTTAGTATTTGGCTGAGTCGGAGCCGAGGTTCGGCTCCGAACCCATCCAGCAAGAATGAAGGCGAGATTGACAACTTAACACCAACTGTTCCTCTGAATCTCCCACAACCCACGTAAACCTTAATGGGTATACACAACTCATATCCACACCCACCAGAATAAGCCCTACAATAAAGATAATATCCTGGACTGGATTCTTATCAACAATCACCCAAGACCTGTACAACACTGGTACCCCCCTCAGATGATATAAGTGACCACTTACTCACTTACATCATCAAGCATAAAGTAGATAACCACCACCAAATTCGCTATAAACCTATTCGAAATAACAAGAACTTCCAACACCACTGATTTTCAGAAAGAACTCAAACCATGCAAATGGGCCATCCTAAAAGATCTTCCACTGGATGATGCTGTAGCCTATTTTAATTCTAAATTCCTTACCATCCTAGATTCCCACGCTCCTGTCTGTACCCTTAGAGCCAAAACTAACATAGCCCCCTGGCTCTCTAAAGTAACCAAAATCATAGCAAGAAATAAAGAATGGGACAAATGGCGTACCTCAAAAGACCCACTTGACCATATTAAATTCCGGCAGCTAAGGAATGATAGCAAGAAAGCCATATTGTTAGACACCTTCAACAAAAACACCCTAACAAACCTCAAAAGTGTTGGGCAGGAGTAAACAAACTGCTTCACCCCGGCCAATCCACCACTCCCACCCCATCAGCTTGTAACCTAAAATCTCTAGAGGAAACTGCAAATGTCTTTAACAGTTTCTTCATTAAGACCATCTAATCACTAGCTAGCCAAATGGCTCCCACTGGTCAGAATCAGGATTCCTCCTCGACCACTACCCCACTCTCCTTTAACTTCCAGCCTGTATCTACATCAACCATCAGATCTCTAATTAACAAACTAAAACCCACTACCCTAGCAGCTGATCTCCTCCCACCAGAATATCTACAGAAAGCGGCAGATGCCATTGCATACTCTATTTCTATTATTATAAACCAAACCTTGTCTGAAGCCACCATCCCCTCTATCTGGAAAGTTTTCCACGTTATTCCTCTCTATAAAGGAGGGAAATCTTTAGCCCTCTCAGACTACAGACCAATAGCCATACTATCACCACTGGCCAAAAATAATGGAAAAATGTGTCCATAACCAATTAATGCACTATCTCACCCAGAATAAACTACTTGCCAACTCTCAGCATGGCTTTAGGCCAAACCACAGCACCTCCTATCCTTCTCTAACTCCATTAACCTCAACCAAAACAATAACAAACTTACCTCAGCTCTCTTCCTAGATCTAAGGCCTTTGATATGGTCAACCACCAAACTACTTATTCATACCCTGAAGAAACTGTCATTAAATAACTGTGCGATTAAATGGGTTCAATCTTACCTGTCTGACAGACAACAAGCAGTATTATGGCAGAATACACTATCCACTCATCTACGCATCACACTAGGAGTCCCCCCAAGGCTCCATACTAGGACCACGTCTCTTCTCAGTCTTTATCAATGACTTACTCACAATCACTCCCAAGGCCACCTGTATCCAATACGCGGATGACTCCACTTTAATCTGTGCAGCCTCCTCCTCAACTGAGCTGATGTCTCTAACCCAGAATACTTTCAATGATGTTAAAAAAATGGTTTTCAAACCATCAGCTTATTTTAAACCCCAACAAAACTAAGCTGCTAATTTTTTCCCCCACCTGTAAGTCCTCTTCACCATTCTTTACCATAAAATCTAATAATGACACACTTATATCCCCAGATGCTCACACCAAACTCCTAGGGGTCAGTCGACAATACCCTAAAATATTATACCCATGTCGATCAAACCATCAAAACAATCAACAAAAAAACTGGGCTCCCTCTATAGGATCAAACCTTTCCTCACTCCATTTGCAAGAATTTCTATCACTCGCTCCCACTTACTGTCTACCCTTCTCTAGGTCTTCCCCCCTTTTCACTAACTTGAATAAAACCACTCTTAGCAAACTTGCAAGCTGTTACAACCATATTGCTAGATTTGCTACAGGTACAACCTTTAGGACCCACCACTGTATCAACTTAACTCAACTAGGTTGGCTTGAATGGACTAGTCTTCTCAAACACAACCAATTTATAATAGCCCACAAAGTTCTAAACCACCCCGATAAGACACCAGCACTAAACAAGATCACTAATCTCTACAGCAACATGAGGTCACTGCACTCTGCTGACAAACTGTTGGCTCAAACAACCAAAAGCATAAATGTGGCTGGTGACTCTCTATTTAACAACTCTGTAGGCAAAACTTGGAATGCTCTACCTGCTGAACTTACTCTCCAGCTCTCACTAACCCAGTTCAAAAAAAGCCTCAAACTACACTTTCAAATGCACTGGCAATGTCCCTGTTCAAAACATGACTAACATCCACCCCCTGGTATTGGATATCTTGCCTAATTAAATCTGTCATTTGACTCTAAAATGTATATGACCTTGCTTTGTGGCATATCTAGAGCTCGTTATGGGATAAAGTCCTTATCTGTGTGAAACTCTCAGTTGCCTACCATGTTCTATAAATGTTTGCATCCTTACTGAAGACTGTAAACTATGTTAATTTGTAAATGTTACTAATGTAATCTACTAACTTAGAGCTTTTCTCCCCGGGCCTCAGCTGAAAATGGACATGTATCCAGTCGGACTATCCCAGTAAACAAATTATAAAATACTAAGCTATTGGCCCTGAGGCCCTTATAAGCCTAGCCAAGAGTTTAGCCCATGTTCAGACAAGTCAGCACCAAAAGACCATATCCAGGAGGGACACAGATGGAATCTCAGGGGTGTATTTTCCATTTCCCATCCATCCAGTATTCGGGTTGTGCTTAAAAAGGGATAATGAGGTACTTCTGCTTGACTTGGAGAGGGAGTTTATTCCACAGATGAGGGAATCTCTGGGACACAAATATGTCCCGTCAACAAGTCCTATCGATATCACAGACCAGGTTGTACGTGCGGGTTACTCGAGTGGAGTTTGACTTGTGGAGACAGACCAAGGCTGAATTTCAGATTACCCATCCACTGGCCCAAGTTGCAATTAACTAGGAATAGGTAAGAACTCTGTTTCACATGAATGGGAAACCTGTTCCAGAGAATGGGAATTCTCTGAGAAACATCTCTCTCTCCAACGACCTATTTATGTTAAAACTTTTAACACCACAAAGTCCAGTGGTCTACCAACGAAGATGACTCACAGCAGTTCAAACAGCAGGTTTCCAAACAGCAAGTTTTAATGAATGGACAAGGCAAACAAACAAAAAGACTCTCGGCATCACCTCCTCGTTGTAGGTTCCCCCCTTGGGAACCAGTCGCTCTGGCATACGTCCTTCCTCTAGTCGGTTGAGCACATGGAATACTCCCAACAGGGGAGTGCAGAGTAAAACATTGAACTTCCGAGTCGGTTGGACTAACCGGCTCAATTGAACTCTCTCCCCTAGAAACTCTGCCGCTGTTAGCAGTTCCGTTACCCGGTTCCGTCTCGTAAGCTTGTATCAATTTGTTCACCACAACAGCCAGCTCCTTTAAGATAACCTGCATGTTCGTCCGCCAAATCGTCGGTAGTAGCCCCTGTACTAGTGGTTTGTTAGCAAATGAAAAGTAGACAGCACAAACACCCACCAGGGCAGAGTCAAATGAAAAAACTTTTAACACCACAAAGTCCAGTGGTCTACCAACGAAGATGACTCACAGCAGTTCAAACAGCAGGTTTCCAAACAGCAAGTTTTAATGAATGGACAAGGCAAACAAACAAAAAGACTCTCGGCATCACCTCCTCGTTGTAGGTTCCCCCCTTGGGAACCAGTCGCTCTGGCATACGTCCTTCCTCTAGTCGGTTTTTCATTTGACTCTGCCCTGGTGGGTGTTTGTGCTGTCTACTTTTCATTTGCTAACAAACCACTAGTACAGGGGCTACTACCGACGATTTGGCGGACGAACATGCAGGTTATCTTAAAGGAGCTGGCTGTTGTGGTGAACAAATTGATACAAGCTTACGAGACGGAACCGGGTAACGGAACTGCTAACAGCGGCAGAGTTTCTAGGGGAGAGAGTTCAATTGAGCCGGTTAGTCCAACCGACTCGGAAGTTCAATGTTTTACTCTGCACTCCCCTGTTGGGAGTATTCCATGTGCTCAACCGACTAGAGGAAGGACGATGTTAGAGCGACTGGTTCCCAAGGGGGGAACCTACAACGAGGAGGTGATGCCGAGAGTCTTTTTGCTTGTTTGCCTTGTCCATTCATTAAAACTTGCTGTTTGGAAACCTGCTGTTTGAACTGCTGTGAGTCATCTTCGTTGGTAGATCACTGGACTTTGTGGTGTTAAAAGTTTTTTCATTTGACTCTGCCCTGGTGGGTGTTTGTGCTGTCTACTTTTCATTTGCTAACAAACCACTAGTACAGGGGCTACTACCGACGATTTGGCGGACGAACATGCAGGTTATCTTAAAGGAGCTGGCTGTTGTGGTGAACAAATTGATACAAGCTTACGAGACGGAACCGGGTAACGGAACTGCTAACAGCGGCAGAGTTTCTAGGGGAGAGAGTTCAATTGAGCCGTTAGTCCAACCGACTCGGAAGTTCAATGTTTTACTCTGCACTCCCCTGTTGGGAGTATTCCATGTGCTCAACCGACTAGAGGAAGGACGTATGCCAGAGCGACTGGTTCCCAAGGGGGGAACCTACAACGAGGAGGTGATGCCGAGTCTTTTTGTTTGTTTGCCTTTTCCATTCATTAAAACTTGCTGTTTGGAAACCTGCTGTTTGAACTGCTGTGAGTCATCTTCGTTGGTAGACCACTGGACTTTGTGGTGTTAAAAGTTTTTTCATTTGACTCTGCCCTGGTGGGTGTTTGTGCTGTCTACTTTTCATTTGCTAACAAACCACTAGTACAGGGGCTACTACCGACGATTTGGCGGACGAACATGCAGGTTATCTTAAAGGAGCTGGCTGTTGTGGTGAACAAATTGATACAAGCTTAGACGGAACCGGGTAACGGAACTGCTAACAGCGGCAGAGTTTCTAGGGGAGAGAGTTCAATTGAGCCGGTTAGTCCAACCGACTCGGAAGTTCAATGTTTTACTCTGCACTCCCCTGTTGGGAGTATTCCATGTGCTCAACCGACTAGAGGAAGGACGTATGCCAGAGCGACTGGTTCCCAAGGGGGGAACCTACAACGAGGAGGTGATGCCGAGAGTCTTTTTGTTTGTTTGCCTTGTCCATTCATTAAAACTTGCTGTTTGGAAACCTGCTGTTTGAACTGCTGTGAGTCATCTTCGTTGGTAGACCACTGGACTTTGTGGTGTTAAAAGTTTTTTCATTTGACTCTGCCCTGGTGGGTGTTTGTGCTGTCTACTTTTCATTTGCTAACAAACCACTAGTACAGGGGCTACTACCGACGATTTGGCGGACGAACATGCAGGTTATCTTAAAGGAGCTGGCTGTTGTGGTGAACAAATTGATACAAGCTTACGAGACGGAACCGGGTAACGGAACTGCTAACAGCGGCAGAGTTTCTAGGGGAGAGAGTTCAATTGAGCCGGTTAGTCCAACCGACTCGGAAGTTCAATGTTTTACTCTGCACTCCCCTGTTGGGAGTATTCCATGTGCTCAACCGACTAGAGGAAGGACGTATGCCAGAGCGACTGGTTCCCAAGGGGGGAACCTACAACGAGGAGGTGATGCCGAGAGTCTTTTTGTTTGCCTTGTCCATTCATTAAAACTTGCTGTTTGGAAACCTGCTGTTTGAACTGCTGTGAGTCATCTTCGTTGGTAGACCACTGGACTTTGTGGTGTTAAAAGTTTTTTCATTTGACTCTGCCCTGGTGGGTGTTTGTGCTGTCTACTTTTCATGACCTATTTATGTTATAAGCAAAATGTAGGTCTTTTAATCCAGTAATTCTGATGCTGTGTGTTTTGCAGATGTGCAAAAGATTCATCAAAACAGGGTCCAGGGATGCACTGTATAACAGACAAAAATCAGAAGTCTGTATGATACACAGTAAAGAGACAGGACTTTGAGGTGATTAGCATAGGACATTGTGTTTATTCCCTGTATTCTTTTAGTACGGAACATCTGTGGACATTCCAGTTGCTGCATGCGTCTCCCCAGGTACATACTGACTGAAGGGGGTATTACATGATGGGCTTGATGAAGGCCAAGTACAGTGGTATGATGACTTCTCCAAACCTAGCTGCTATTTCTTTGCTTGCAAGTTGAGCGATACAGAAAGTTTTTCTTACTACCTTAGACACACGGACGAAGACTAGGTTACTGTCTACATGAGCTCCTGACTAGTGAATCAACTTTTAAGGGTGTTTTCTTGATGACGTAGTTATCTGGGGTGGCAGACTTCCCAAAAGGTACTATAATACATTTCTTGGCACTGAGGTTTAAGCCATGGCTTTGGCACCAAGCATTTGACTGTATTAGACCTCGTCTTGGGGGATTCAGTGACTGCAATCATTTTGGTTAGCTAGAGGCCACTGACATTAACTTTGACATCTGAGCAGTAGATGCCAAAAAGGAATGGGCCTTGCACAGAAACCTGGGGGACTCCACTGGTGACCAACCTATTTGTGGATGTGGCCTCACCAACTCTAACCTTCTGGGTCCCATCAGTGAGCCACCTAGCTATCTGGTGTGTTAATAATATAAAGGGGTTTATACCTAGTTCTGAAAGTTTATTGACAATGCCAGAGTGGGGGACTGTATCAAATGCAGATCTAGGTAGGCAGTATGCACCACTTTCCCTTCATCCACTGCCTTAAGTGACCTTTTCAAAGAAGTCCACCCGATTCAGTAAGCATGACATTCCTTTCACAAAGACAAAATGGGATGGATCCAGTACCGGTTGGTCTCTTACGTCCTTGATGATAGTTTCCATGATGATTCTTTCTACGGCTTTGCAAATAACAGTAGTCAGACTAATAGGTCTGTAGTTTCCAGAATCTGCTGAAGGTACTCGCTTACGAAGGGGATGGACATTGCAGTTCTTCATTCATGCAGCACAAAGCCTGTTTTAAGACTATAGTTAAATAATGACTTCAGTGGTCCTGATAAGTCATATTTTAGGCAATTCAGGAGGCATCCTGGGATGTTATTGTGGCCCACGGAGACCATGTTATTGGCTTTAGGGAGTGCAGCCAGCACATACTCCCTCGTTATAGTTGGAAGGGTTATATCTGATACTATTATTTGGGGGTGAGAGAGGATAAAGCTGAAAGTGAATTTGCCCAATAAGAGGTTTGCTACATTTCCAGGCTGGGTGCATGTGGGACCATTAACCACCAGTTCAGCACATTGCTGTGTGCCACCCTTGAGGTTTCTGACATAGCTGTAGAATGTCTTATGGTCACCTTTCACTGGGTGGTGATCTTAACCTCAAAGTTGGCTTTGCTTGACAGAATTAGCCCTCTTAGTTAGCAACTTACTTTGATGAGAAAGTTTATACATTCATTGGAATCACCCTTCCTGATTTCTGCCATAATTTGTTCCTGTGTTGTACATTCTGGGATGCCTGAAAAATGTGCTCCAAGTGAAATTTACAAATACTCTTACACATCTACAAAATTACATGACTTTGCTCATTACTGAGAACGTCTACTTGAAGACAAGCTTTCTTGCACAGCATATGCAAGAAATATATCTGAAGAGCTCTGAGCACTCTTCTGAGAGAAACGCAAGAGGTACATTGTAATTAACATTTAAATGTGTAATAGCAAGCCGTTCAATTAAAAAAAATTGACACCGAGATGCAAATAAGTTGCACAAATGATTGTTTCCCTCGCATTTAATAAAACACTACACGTTTAGTTTTATTTTATTTAAAGGTAGCCAGTGTGCTTTTCTTGGGTTTAAAGTTAACATTTACTGAAAAAATGCAAGTTGTTTTTCATGTCTGCAAAGGGAAAAATAAGGAAAAAAAACATACAGCAATTAGCTTAAGTGGGAACACAGGCTGTAACATGCACTTTTATATAGGTAACCCTAATTTTGGATTAGGTAATGTCTATGGCTGTAGACACTGAATTGAGGCAGCTGCTCCTTTATGAAAGGGTAAACTTCATTTGTTGAAAATGTACATACTTTTGTGTGCTTGTTCTAAGCTAAAAGAGGATGAGGGAATTTTGAAAATGTATTTAAGTTTATGAGTGTTTTCACTAAATAAAAAAAAAGTCTTGAAAAATGTGACACTAGTTCAAATGGCGATGAGAGAAAGCACTGCGTAAGTGATCAACCTGCCAAACATCAGTGTGTGCATGTAAGAGATGGACTTGGAAAAAAAAGAAGGGATTCGGGATAGGCAATTAGAAGACTATCAGGGGACAAAGGAAAAGGGGGAGTAATACTGACTGCTAAATGGATTCCAGTATGGATAGAAGAGAGTAAAAAAATAGTAGTAACAAGCTACTTGGCAGGGGAGGACTTCTCTGGCATGAACTTTATATTCCATAAAAAAATGCTACTATGGAGCTTAAGAAAATTTTTGGAGAAATGGCTGCCTTTCAGCAGAGCAGGAATTAATGGGAGAGGATTGGCACTTTATTTGAAATAGTGAGGCTATACTGGGGGACCTAGAAGGGAAAATATAAAAAAAACTGTAGACTTGTGAAGAAATATATTAGAACATTTGTCATGGATGAAGTGAATTCAGTAGTAGGAGACCAAACAGAATGTGCATATTATTTCCCAAGGTACAATAACTAGGCTAGAATGACTACAAATTATATTTCAGAGGATCATATTTATCTAACTGAAAGCTTTGACAATTTCACATCACGCCTCAATAAAGATACAGGGCAATGAAGTACAAATGAGTCACTGGTGTTTTCCTACTTATAGAACAAAAAAAGGAATTTAAGGGATGTTTAGAGGAAGTTATTAAAGTTTTTTAGGGAAAACGAAATTTCTTCAGAAGGGATACCAATAAAGTACACTAAAATGAAAACTGGACTTATAAACAGGGTAGAAAGAAGACATAAATGTGGGAAAGTAGTAATAGGAATTAATTAGAAGGGTTGACAAAGGCTGAAGGAAATCTCACAGGACAAGAGGAGAAACAACTGCAGAGTGCTCAGAGAAATAAGTGAATATTTAGATAACATGCATTGGTTTAGAATGGGTGCTGTTAAGCATCTATTTCACTGAGAACTCCAGACCACAAAAACTTTTAGTATAAAAACTTAGGCAACAGAAAGTAGAAAGGGATGTCATCAAACTTAAAAGAGTCCATCACAAGAAAAATAAAAAAATCTTATAGAGGTACTAGAGATATTCTGGAAACTTTATGAAAATTTCCATAAAGCAGAGGAAAATGGAAATCAAGAAACGGCACAAATGGAAATATTTACGCAAGACTAATTATGCCAAAATGAGAGGAAGATGAGGCTCAACAATTAATAGCACAGAAAGAGACAAGATAAAAAAAATAGTGACATAAAATAAATCAACAAGGAAGTCTCCAGGAACAGACTGTATTCCTGTGGAAGTCTGGAAGTTGTTGAGGGAAGAAAGTGATAAAGGACTGGAAATTTTGTTTTAACAGTACTTTAAAAGGGTGGGAAAATGAGCAAATGTTGTGGTAGCTGTAGTAACCAAACAGAAAGCAATTTCAATTTTAAACCATGATTACAGAGTGCTTATGTCTATGCTAGCAAAGAGAATGGAAAAGGTGTTGCCAGATTGATAGATATGAATCAATGTGGTTTTGTTAAGGGACGTCAAACATTTTACATTAACATAACAGTGATGATGATCCACAGTGAAGCAGAATGTTAGAAAGTATCACTATTATTAGGGACTCTCAAAGAAGAAAGCATTCAAGACAGTTGGGATTTTATGAGTAGGGTAATAACAGTCGCTCGCCAGGTCAGGAAGAAATAGGTGAATGCTGTGGGTTCTTGTTCAAGCAGCTTTATTATATACAAACACATCATAAACAAAGCTAAGTAACTAACTTATAAACAAACTAGTTATTATACACATAGATGTTAACACTCTGGCTGCACCTTCAAAATAGCACTGAAGCTGACATGTGCTTGGTATTTACATGCACACACAGACAGTGGAAATGCTTCTTAAAGGTACAGCACACTTGTTATTCTACATCCTCCCTCTGAGAAATGAGTTTGCTATTATCACTGGAATTAACAAATATGCAATTTACACAGGAATAATTTTCATCATGCAGTTATACAAAGCTAGGTACATATATACAACTATGCCCAAGTTGCTGTGTATTTCACACTAGGCTTTGAAATGAGACCATATCATGTGACAATGTGGGATCTGGTTTAGCAACTGTGACGGTCTCTGCTGACTGTTCAGTCTTAGAAAACCTGGCAACATCTGCCAGAACAGTAACAGGAGTCAAGACACATTCTGGAACAGGAGTAACATCTGGATTGCTCTGACAGTTAAGTGTCTATCACAGGAACAATGCTGCAATATCGGTTCTGCTACAAGAAGAAGATGTCTGCGATTTCTCCTGTACGCCACACCCTCAGATTTAACAAAATAGGATGCTTGGATGGTCTGGTCTCAAGCCAAGACTTGTAAATAAATGACCTACATATGTAACTTCTGGTAGTCTGAATTTGCACTTCAGAGGCTTGAGCTTTAAGTTCACTTGACATGCTCTGTCTAGAGCTCTCAAGATTGCTATCATGCTCTGCCTCACCATTGCCTCCAACCAATAAATCATCTACTATTATGGCATAAGGATAACCTGAAAAAATTTGCTCCATTGCACGCTGAAATACTTCACTTGCAGAATTTATTCCAAATGGCATCCCGAGGACTCTATATCTTCCAAATGGGGTACTGAATGTAGTCAGTAGTGAAGACTTCCGATTAAGCATCACTTGCCAAAATGAACTCTCTGCATCCAAGACGGAAAAAACAGTGGCATTCGGTATCAAGGTTGCGACTTCTTCGACTGTACGCATAGGATGATGGGGTCTCTTCAATGCTTTGTTCAAATCTCTTGGGTCAATGCATATTCTGATTTCATCTCAGCCTTTTTTATGAGCTGCTACTATGGACGACACATTTGGTAGGTTCTGTAACTGGGCAAATTACACTTTGTTGCACCATTTTATCCAACTGAGCTTTGACTTTATGCTGCAAAGCTATCTGAACTCTTCTTGCTGGTCTGATCACTGGACTGATCTCTGGGTCTAGTTTCATAAAATACACCACTGGAAGTTTGCCCAACTTGTCCGACAATAACAGCACACATTGAAAAAATAGCGTCAGTGAAGCTGAAACTGGGACACGTGCTTATATGATGAACTATAACACCAAGCACTAAAATATTCATTTTCCCCTGGAGAGCACTCTGCTTTGGCTTGTAAGCAGCCCCCCCACCACCACCACACACACACACACACACACACACACACACACACATCTTCCACTTTCTCTTATTCCCTTCTGTTAGCAAATAGTATCCATAACTGATCAATACTGTGTGGCTGTTAATTTAAACTATGACCACAGTAGCCTACTGATACAAGGTTATCCTGTTTTTCCACCTGAGAAATTAAGAAATGACTTATAGTTCCAGAGCAGTCCTTGGTCAATTGTGATTAACACATACTTGTCTTTGCTTTGAGATTGTTTCCAGTCCCCTCATACGAGCAGCTAACAGGGTCTCTACCCGCTTCACTCCCCACCCTGCCCCCTATTCTCTCCCGCCCCCAGTGGTCCCACCTTTATTGCATTCAAACCCCTCCCATCTTTCCAATAGCCAACCACAGCGCTAACCCAACACTACCTCCTCCATCTTCCCACTACTATCACACCTCCTCAACTAACATGTACAAGCATACCTTTCCTATGCTCACTGCATGCACCTGCATGCGCTCTCCCTGCATATCTTACATCCTACCAAAGCTCCATCATTCCCCCACTCAACCACTACCACCGTACTACTACTCACACCACTACTCATGTCTCACCCACACTCAGCTCCCCTCCCACCAGCTCAAGAACCATCCCTATGAACCCCCCACATATTCTACCAACTATATTACTCAAACAAAAAGCATCCCTACAACTTAACATAGTAACCCTCCCACCATACCTATTACCCACAGAGCACAATCATAAAGTTTCCCTTATAAACAAACACATTCAAAAACTGAGAAAACTAATAATCTCATGCATATCAAAACTAGCCCTAAGTGGAGACATTCACCCCAACCCTGGCCCTACCATCTCCAACCCCAATCCTCATAATCAGACTAGAAACCACAACTTCTCCCATATTACAGCCAATAGAAAGCCAAGTGACTTCCTTCTATTAAGCCTAAATATTAGAAGTATATCCAACAAAGTCCATGAACTCCATGCCACCATAGACTTATACTCCACAGATATAGTTCATCCTGACAGAAGCCTGGCTAAAACCTCACATTACCAGTGAGCAAATACTCTCTACAGGTTACGGCATACTAAGAGTAGACCGGCTAAACAAAAAAAGGAGGTGGTGCAGCTATAATATTTAAACAGCATCTAAACATCCAGATCTTAAAATCATCAGCTCCACAAATAGGCAATGAAGAAATAATATATACCAACCTCAAAATTAACCAAAACAAAACCATCAACATAATTGGATGCTACTTCCCACCTGGCCAAAACATCCCTCCACTAGAAAACCTCCTCAGCTGGTCTACCCACCATCTCCCCCAAGAAACTATCATCTTAGGTGATTTCAATAGTGACTGGCAACCCTGTTCTGGCAACAATCCAACCTATCATGTACACCTTCAAGGCTTCACCCAACTAGTCCAGTCACCAACCAGGATAAATAAAAACTCCAGCAAGCACACTACCCTGGATTGGATACTAGTCAGTAAGAGCCCCCAGTCATATATAACAGGCTGCTTATCAGATAGCCTCAGTGATCACTCCCCAACATTCCTACTCAAAAAATACCTAGACCAAGCTAAACTTGTCATCTACCGTCAAATACGTAAAAAACTAAACTTTAACCCACTCGCATTCATCTCATCCCTCAAAGAATGTAACTGGCATCCTCTAAAGTACCTCAGTCTAGATGACGCAGTTGAATTTTTTAATACTACCTTCCTGAACATCTTTAATTACCATGCCCCCATAAGATTTTCCAGAACCAAAGCACAACCCTCCCCATGGCTACAGAAAACCACTAAGTCAGAAATGAAAAACAGGGATAAAGCCTGGGAGCACTGGCGCAAAACCAAAACCCCCTCAGCTAGACAGAAATTCCTAGAACTACGCAATAGTCTCAAAAAGCTAATAAAACGGGACAAATTCCGATACTACCAGTCTGCCCTAGACTCCTCACAACACAGCCCCAAACAATTCTGGTCCTCCATAAACTCCATCCTCCACCCAGGTAAAGTCAGTACCCCTCCTCCTAACATCCCTCACTCCTCAGAAAATATAGCTACCTCATTCAACACACACTTCACCCAAACCATACTATCACTAGCTAAACACAACCCCCCCCTCCCCTCCAACCCACACCTTCAACTAGTAATCTCCCCACTGCCTTCTCTTTTTCTCCTGTACCTACCTCCAACATAAAAAAAACTCTTAACTAAACTTAAACCCACCAAATTAGCAGCAGACAACCTCCCAAGTGAATACCTACAAATCGCAGCTGATGCTCTGGCCTACCCAGTATCCATCTTGATTAACCGATCTCTGTCAGAAAGTTACATTCCCACACTGTGGAAAGTATCACATATAATTCCCCTCCACAAAGGCGGACCCTCCATAGAACTAACCAATTACCGCCCCATAGCTATTCTCTCTCCACTCTCCAAAATACTAGAGAGATGCATACACTCTCAGGTCTCAGACTACCTCCTTACTAACAACCTCCTTTCCAGTACTCAGCATGGTTTCCACCAAACCATAGCACCACCACTGCCTTACTCTCCTTTACTAACACTATCCTTCAGCATAAAAACAATGGCTATCTCTCCTCTGCTACTTTCCTAGAGCTATCTAAAGCATTTGACATGGTCCCACACAAACAACTTATCTCTGTCCTCAATAACCTATCCTTCTCACAATCAGTCACCAACTGGTTTCAGAGTTACCTGTCTGACCGCCAACAATCCGTTGTATGGCAGAATGACTTATCTCCCCAACTACCTGTCTCCATAGGGGTTCCCCAAGGATCCATCCTTGGACCCCTACTCTTCTCTGTTTATACCAATAATCTAGCCTCTGCCACCAAACATGGCACACTCATACAATATGCAGATGACTCTACCATCATCTGTTCAGCCCAGTCCCTACCCAAACTGCAAAAAGTCACACAGGAAGTCTTTTCCTCTGTTGAAACATAGTTATCCGATGCCCAATTAATACTCAACCCAAACAAAACTAAACTACTCATCTTCCAACCCACCAAACATACTCAAATCAACTCTCACTTTAACATCACAGCAAAAGACAACACCACTATATACCCAACTGAACACACCAAATTGCTAGGAGTGGAAACAGACAAACTAAAATTTGACATTCACATATACATGACCATAAAAAAGTCCACAAAAAAACTAGGAGCGTTATACAGAAATAAGCAATTTCTCACCAAAGCAGCAAAGATTTCAATAACAAATTCCCACCTTATCTCCACCCTACTTTATGCCTCTCCAATATATACCAACCTAAGGCAATGTGATCTAAACAAGCTAGAGACCTGCTACAACAAAATCGCCAAATTCGCCACAGGGGCATCCTACCATAGTCACCACTGTCTCTCACTTGCTGAACTGGGCTGGCTTGAACTCCCTCACCTCCTTCAGTGGTATCAACTCTCACTCGCCCACAAACTAGTAAACCATCCACTAAATGTCCCATCTCTCCAGAATCTTCTCCAACCCTATCGCACCACCAGACTACTAAGATACAGCAACAAAAATCACTTGCAGATCACTAAAGCCAATAACTCTGCTGGTGAAGCACTATTCTCTTGCGCCATAGCCAAATTATGGAACTCACTCCCACCCACAATTACCTCCGTACCATCATGCACCCACTTCAAAACTTTACTAAAAGCGCACCTAAAAACATGCTGGCTATGCCCTTGCAACTCCCACTCTAATATCATCCACCCCATCCAACCACTACCTTTCTTTCCACTCCACTAACTACCTTGATTATAGCAAGCTCAGATGCTCATAAGCCTAGTACTTATTATACAGCAGGAACTTCTCACTGTAACATTTGTTAATGTCTGTTATGTACTTCACAGATAAAGATTCTAGTTGTCTACTGATGTACTATGTTCTTCATGTGTAAATATGTTGTAAGTAATTGCTATGTTAAATTGTTAATCGCTATGTAATCCAATGTTACTACTGTCTATTTTACTGTGAAGTTTTTCTCCCCGGGCCTCCACTGAAAATGGACCTACGTCCAGTCGGACACTCCCGGTCAACAAATTTAAATAAATAAATAAAAATAAATAAATAAATAACTTTGTTGGTAAAAGAAATCAGATTCATTCTCAAACGGTCTCTGAGACCCACTAATGACTGCATAGGTCTTTGAACTACATTTAATAGGCTAGAAAAGTTCTTGGCCACATAACATGAAAGCACTACTGAGCCTTCAATTTGAATTTCTTCACCTCCATAAGCTCAAGTTTTGCACTACTAGTCAAATTTAGTTGCTCACCAGCTCTGACTCTTGCAAAAGTATCTGCAGACATACCATTACACTTTGAACCAGTGTCTACTTTGAGCTCAGTGGATTTACCACTAATTTGAACAGTACAAAACGCTTCATTTCCTGTCAATAAATCTACTGCATCAATCTTTTCACCAATCACTGACACACCATCTATATAGAAAGCGGGCTGTTGCAGGTTTACTTGACCAACTTGCTTTTTTGAGTGACCATTCTTTGTAACTGTGCAGGGTCTACTTGATTTACAAAATCTTTGAAAATGGTTCCATTTCTTACATTTGTGGCATTGCTGGCCAAATGTTATGCACTTTTTTCTTGTGGACTCATGGTTGGGCACCACAATTGCAACAGTTAAAGCTTGATTTGGGCTGATTCACCCTTATACTGTAGTAAGCAGCGCCTGTTCTGCACTGAGCATGCTCCTTTAACTGAACTGGTCTTAGAATTTACTAGAACACTACGGGTTTTACCTGGAAGTCCCACAGGGGCTGCTGCTGCTATGTGCTTTGGCCTGCTTTTCCCAGTCACATGCTGCATGCTGTCCACATTAGCTCTGGAGCCCATGGAAACCATGCTTTTATCACTAGCAAACATACTTGTGTGCCTTTCTGTAACTTCATGGATCTGACCACTCTCAATGGCTTTGCTCAGTGTCAAATCACTATCACAAAGCAAAATCTTTCATACAGAAACATTATTAATACCACATACGAGTCTGTACTTTATTAAATTCTTCTTTTGAATCACCAAACTTGCACGTTTTAGCTTTGTTTCTTAGGTCACTAATGTAAGGTGCAAAGGTTTCCCCTTGCTTCTGTTCTCTCGTGTAAAACAAAAGCCTCTCTAATGTAACAGTTAGGGGGTTACACATTTCTCTGAATTTGCACTTCAAGCACTTGGGGTCTTCCCTTGATTCAGCTTGCACAACAATACAAGTTTGTCTTCACATTCATACACTGCTGGTGCATATACAAATGAACACTCCCTTTCAACTGTTTCTGATACTGCTAGGTTTAGCAAAATGAATGCTCTGGTGCATGCATCTTTATCAGAATAAGCTGCTTGTACAAATATATCATACTCTTGCTCAAATAGTCTCCATTTCTCTGCAATATTCTGATCAACTACAAGTAGTTGTGGTTTGTGAAATCCATCTGCCATATTAACATATCTTAGTGAAGGCTTTTGCAAATGTGCACAAACACACACACGTATACATATACGTCTCTGTATAACTGAACTTTACGAAACAAGTCTCCTGGGCACTGTAATACTCTGAAATCACTTTACTGTAAAAAATCACTTGTCTTAAAATTATTTCACTGTATGAGCCATTTATCTGGAAATTATTTGACCGGAAAAGTCATTTTATCATTTTAAGAAACCATTCGAATAGCTACACAGTGCAAATAACTGGGCAATAGAAACTAAGGCAAGAAACATTTTGAAGTAACTGTACTTTACGAATAAACTATTTTGAAATAATTGCAATTTGTGAATAAACTGTTTCAAAGTAATTATACTTTGTGAATGAACTGGGCAGAAACTCAGAATGAGAAACACTTCAAAATAACTGCACTTTGTGAATAACAGTACATAGCAAACTGAAATCTCCCAAAATGGCTGCACTTTGCCAAATAACTCTATACAGTGCAAGAAACATTCTGGAATGACAGCACTCTGCGAACAGACACACCCATGCACAAGAAACTTTTCGAAATGGCTGTATTTGACTGCACTTCACGAGACAGTTGCATTTGCACACAACAAACTCTTCAGAATAAATGCACAGTAATAAACACACACTGTAAGCACTTTTACAAACTTAGAGATACTTTGAATCTCTAGTTATGCTATTCAAGGCTTCAATCAATGTGAAGTAGTAATTTATGCCAAAACACATGCAGTCGCCTTGCTTTATTTATGCTTAGTGTGCCCTTTTTTGCCCCTTCTGTTAAATTCATTTTACTTATTTAATCTCTTAATTGTGCCCTTTTTGCTCTTTCAATACATTTGTTTTATTTGTGCTCATTTAATCTCTTTTCATGCCCAGTATACTTTCTTGTGCTCATTTTAACCGTATACATGCTCGTTTTACTTTAAACACGCTCATTTTACAATTCTGAGGTAGTTCTGTGCTCCTTATGTACTTTTCTGATACTCGTTTTATCAAATAACCTTGTTTCAAACATTGTGTTTGATTAATGAGCTTTTTATGCTTATCTTTTGCTTAATAAACGTTTCTGTGGTATTCATTTGCTTAGTAATATTGTGCCCTTGTAATGCTCCATTTTATCTCTTTTAATAAATAAATCTTTCATGCATATTTTCTTCACCTTTAAGTTTGCTTCTGGCCCTTTTTTTGCTCTCAGTTCACTTAGTTTGCCTTCAGCATTACCTCTACACGTCATGGCTCTGATGAGTAGTCTTTGCCATCCTCGTTTTGACACCATGTCGCTTGCCAGGTCAGGAAGAAATAGGCAAACATTGTGGGTTCTTGTTCAAGCAGCTTTATTATATACAAACACATTATTAAAAAAGTTAAGTAACTATCTTATAAACAAACTAGCTATCATGCACATTGATGTTTACACTCTGGCTGTAACTTAGAATGACACTGAAGCTAACATGTGCTTGCACCCACTGACCTTGGTAATGCTTTTTAAAGGTACAGCACACTTGTTATTCTACAGGTAGCAGCTGCGTTCCCTGGTAGAATAATAGGTTTAATAAGAAGGATGCATAACGAGGTGGAGGCAACAATTACAGTGGGAGGGTTCCTCTTTGACAAGCTGCATCTGAACAGAGCAAAAAGACAGAATTATCCTATTTAGAGCCACTGACAAAGTCAGTAAGGGACTCTCAAATGCAAACATCTAAATGATCAAGAAAAGTTAGCCTTTTTTTGCACACATTTCTTTTTACTTAAAAAGGATATTTTGATATTGTAGTACATTTTCAGATAGTTTCGGGTCTTTTTAGGATTTAAAATTGATGAAGACAAATCAAAACCTACAGTGGCAAACTGTACCTGCACAAATTGGTTCAGCAATAACCACATTTACAGGGACATTTTTAAGATGAATTATTTAGCATTATGGATTAAAAAGGCTTCTATTAAGGCAGTTAAGGATACGTGGGAGGACACTAAAACGATAACACAAGCTGAAAAATTGGAAGCTCTTTTTTATGGATATGAACAGCAAGCTACAAGCAGTGAAAAAGTTTTAGTCCCTTTAGTTTTTTTACAGGTCAGACATTTTTATCAGAAAAGTTGTGGACAATAATTAATAATGAGCTGAAGTAATTTATCTGGGAGGAGAAGAGGGCAAGAGTTAAATGGGAAAAGTTGATCTTCCCAATAGAACAAGGTGGTTTAGGATTACCTGGTTTGAAGAGATATTTTAGAGTTACACAGTTAAAGCTCATATACACCACAAAAGCTGACGGTTATAATTTAAACGTAGAAAGGGATGACAAAAACACGGGGTTCAACAAATAAGTAGAGTGTGGGATTTTGGATGTAGATCCTTAAGAAAATAACCACCATGCATTTATGTTATGTACTCATCAAAACTCAGAATCTATGCCTGTTGTCCATTTTCATTCTTCCTTAATATATGGGTCTCTGATCAGACTAGGCCAATTTCTCTAGATTTTTGTATCTGACTTTCAAGCTTTTCCCTTAACCCATAATACCCCTAACTTCCCAGATTACCTCAGACTGAGTTAGATGCTGTTAAGTATGCCAGAAGGATAAATACTTCTAGTATATCCAACTTGTAATGAGTAATAAAATATGGAAATGGACCAAGTAGCTGCAGCACAAATGTCATCAACTGAAGCTCTGGGCCTAAACAGTACAGTTGTGTACACTTACCATAAATGTAGATGTTCAAGTGTATTCACTGTTGCAGTCATCACATTTGGGTTATCCCTGCCAGGGTAGCCCTCGGCCAGCCCGAATACCAGAGGCTTAGTATTTCTCGGTTGGTTGCTGTCGCTTCAGGACTGGCGTTAGGTCGTCAGTAGTATAAAGTAAGGCAGCCGACGCCATTACATCAGTTTTTTCTGCCCTAACCTGTCAGGAGCCACCAAGTGGGAGCCAGGTTCTGGTGGAAGAACCCCACCAGTAGAAAGTAAATACCAAAATGTCCCTTGTAAAAAGAGAGCAGAAATAAGAGGGGGATGGAGGGAGGGAAACTAGGACTGCAACAGTGAATACACACGAACATCTACATTTATGGCAAGTGTACACAACTTTACTATGTTCTTCATGTTTCACTGTTGCAGTCTTCACATTTGGGTTGATTTCCAAAGTTGAGGAAAAGGGTGGAGGCAGTCAAGGACACTAAGGGCTGGCTAGGATGCCCTGCAAGACTGTAGAGGCAAACCCTGCCCTGGATTTGGAGAAGATAGGCAGGTGGTAATGTTTGGTAAAAGTGTGAACAGATGCCCTGGTGGCAGCCTCCAGGATGTCCCTTGTGGGGACTCCTCTGAGGAAAGCTGCAGAGGTGGAGTCTGCTCTGGTGGACTGAGTCCTGACCCCCTTGGGGGAGGCTTTCCATGTTGCATGTAGCAGAAATGGATGCAGTGTGCTATCCATTTGGAAATTGTTTGTTTGGAGATGGCTTTGCCCTCTGCCCCTGCAACAAAGCTAACCAGCAATTGATCAGACTTTCTGAAGGATTTAGTCCTGTGTAGAGAGAATCTGATCTGTCTGTGCACATCTAAAGAGTGCAGGATCCTTCCCTCTTGTTTTGTGGGTTAGGGAAAAAGGTGGGCAAATAAATGGACTGGTTGAGAGCCACACTGGACATCACTTTGGGCATGAAGGATGGGTTAGTCCTGAGGGAAACCCTGTCAGCATGGATGATGATGAAGGGCTCCACAGCCATGAGTGCGCTTGTAGCTCGGAGACCCTTCTGGCTGAAGTGATGGCCAGAAGGAAAGCCCTCTTCCAGGAGAGAAATTTTAGCTCTGCTGAAGATGCTGGTTCGAAGGGAGGCAGGGTGAGCTTTTCCAACACAAAGTTAAGATCCCAAGCTGGGGATGGTGCTCTTCTGGGTGACCTCAAGTTGTTAGCTCTTCTTAGGAATTGTTTGATCAGAGATTGTGAGAAAGGGGGGTGCTCAGTGGGGAAATGAGCAGGGAGAGCAGAGGCATGAATTTTAATAGAGGAAAAAGAAAGACCACTGTATAGCAGTTCAGCTAAGTATGGATGAGAGGGAGGGAGGGCTGTGCCGTATCGGCTCCCTTAGCCTGAATCCAGGTGCAGAACCTTTTCCATTTGTCAGCGTAAGACTTTCTAGTGCTAGGGCGTCTGGCCTCATGTATAACATCTATAACTTGTTTACTGAGGTTGGCAAATTGATTGGTGGTTAGGGAATAAGCCAAGCTGCCAAACTGAGGGTCTGCAATTGGGGATGCATGAATTCTCCTTCCCTCTGGGTTAGGAGGGTTGGGGTCTGAGTGAGATGCCATGGTGGCAGTGGGGAAAGGCTCTGCAGCAGTGGGTACCAGTGCTGGCAAGGCCAGTCTGGAGCAATAACAATTGTTCTTGGTTTTTCCTCCCTTATTTTGAGCAGTACCCTGGGGATGAGAGGTAGTGGAGGAAAGGCACAGACCGATAGACTGACCCAGGGTAAAGACAGGGCATCCACTTTTCAAGTCATGCTCCCTGCTGTAGAACTTGCTGAGCTGATGGTTGGTGTGGGAGGTAAAGAGGTCGACCTTCGGGACGCCCCTGTTTCTGAGTTATTAGGGTGAAGGCTCTTTTGTCTAGCTGCCACTCATGTGGGTCCAGAACATTTCTGCTTAAGTGGTCTGCCAGAGAATTTAGAGAACCTGGCAGGAATTGTGCTAACAGGTGGAGTTGCATGGCAGAAGCTGTTTGCCAAAGGGTCATGGCCAGCCTGCATAGAGGGTAGGAGTGAGTCCCTCCCTGTTTGTTGATATACCACATCACAGTGGTGGTGTCTGTTTTGATCAGGAGAGCCCCTGGGGAGAGAAGGGGCTTGAAAACTGTCAAGGCGTGCTGGACAGCTATCATCTCTTTTTGGTTGATGTGCAGATGAATTTGTTGTGGGCTCCATTGGCCCAGTATGCACCTGCCAAACAGGTGTGCATCCCAGGCATAGTCTGATGCATCTGTGGTGAGGGCCTGGGTGATAGGTGGGGGGTGGGGGTGAGAAAGGTAGTCCCTTGTTGTGGAAGCATGCTGCTGCCCACCAAAGAAAATCTTTTCTGATGCAAGGCATCATGGGTTTAAGAGTTTCCAGGCCTTGAGAGTATTGACACCAAAAGCTTTTTAGGTACCACTGAAGTTTCCTCATATGCAGTCTGGCATATGCAATGAGAAGAATGCAAGATGCCATGAACCCCAGAGCTTACAGGATTTTCCTTGCAGATAACTGGGGTCTGGTGGCTAGTTGAGAGAAGTAGGCTGTCAGGTAAGTTTGCTTCTCTGGTGTAAGGAATGCCATCTGGGATGCTGTGTCCAGGCTTGCTCCCAGGAATATAATCCTTTGGGTGGGTACTCGTTTGGATTTCTTTTCATTGATTGTGTACCCTAAGGAGGTTAGTAGGGACTTTACAAAGTCCAGGTGCTTGAGCAGCTTTTCTTGGCTGTCTGCCTGAATTAGGCAATCATCTAAGTATGGGTAAATCTGGATATTCCTTAGTCTGCAAAAGGAAACGGACAGAGCCAGACATTTTGTGAAAACTCTGGGAGCAGTACATAAGCCAAAGGGAAGTGCAGAAAAGCTGCCCTAAAACGTAGATATTTCCTGCATGATTCCCTGATAGGAATATGGAGTAGGCCTCTTTTAGGTCTAGGGTGGCTAGCTAAGCATTCTTGGAGAGCATGGGTAACAGCTGCTGGAGGGTGAGCATTTTGAATTTTGGCATCATCAGGAAGGTGTTTAGAATGGATAGATCGAGGAGGGGGCGCCAGGTGCCCTCTCTTCTGAGTACCACAAAAAGTCTGGTGTAGAAACCTTGGCCTTTCTGTTCTGCACGAATGTGCTCTGTTGCCCTCATAGTGAGCAGGGAAAGGACTTGCTTTTGCGCCTCTGCCCACTGGTTTGGAGGTAGATCTGGGAACCCTTTTGGAGTTGGAAGAGTGTGGAAAGAAAATTTGTATCCCTGGGACACTATGTTGAGGACCCAGTGGTCACTGGTAATGGTGGCCTAGGTGCTTGCTTGAAAGGAGAGTTTTCCTCCTAGGGGGTAACTGAAGGTGGGCAGAGGGAGGGGGTGTGGGAGGAGAGTCATTGTGAGTTCTTACCATGATGGGGTGGCTTAGAAGTCCACTGTTGAGATCTCTGCATTCCCTATGGCTGCTGTCTGGGGGGGAGGTATGCTTCCACGGGGTCTGGGCTGAACTGACCTGGTGGGAACAGGAAAGGACCAGTGGTTGGAGGGGCAATGCCTGCTGAACCTAGGTGGCTGGACCTGCAAGAAATCCTTAACAGTCTGCATAGATTTTGCTTTTTCTTCCATCTTTTTTAAGACCTCTTCTGCCTTAGTGCCAAATAAGTTGTCTTTGTGCAAGGGTGCATCCAACAATTTAGATTTAACATGGTCTGGCAAGGGCCGTGCCTTAAGCCATGCATGCCTTCTAAGGACAGAACCGGTGACTGCTGCCCTGCATGAAGTTTCTAGAGCATCAAAACCACACTGCAAGGTGTGTTTAGTTACTTGACTTGCAGAATGCATTAAATCTTGTAACTCTCTAGATTCTGCACAAGCAAGAAAGGAAGACATTTTTTGTTTGAGGCGTTCCAGGGTATGTTGCTGAAATTTTAGCATATGGAACTGGCAGTTCAGTGCTTTGATAGCAATAGTAGCAGAGGTGTATCTTTTTTACCCCATCTGTCTAGTGCTCGGGAATCCCTATCTGAGGGGGTGGGATTCTTAGCAGAGGTTGCTTTAATTCCTTTAGGCTCTTGAGAAATTACTTCAGGGTCAGCAGCAGGATTTTTAAAAAGAAATTTGTGTGAGTCAGAGACTCTTAATACCGGTCTGGTTTTCTGGGTGCAAGAGGGAAGGTTGTCAGGAGTCAAACTGGATTCCAGGAAAATATCCTCCACAACATCTAGGACTGGGGGAAATGGCCAAGGGTCTGTGCTGTGGATGATCTAAGAATTCCCTGAGTCTCTTTTTAGACTGAGGGTAGACCTGACATTCCCATTGGAAATGCTCCCTTAAGGTATGAAGGGTTTCCCCAAAGGAAAAGTCCTCTGGGGGAAGAGGCTGAAGGAATGGAGTCCTCTGCATCACAATCTTCATAAGCAGAGAGGGGTTGCATGTCTTCATATTCAGATGCATCAGAGACATCAGACTCCTGTTCAGACAAAACTACTGGTGACAGCTCTCTTTTTTTCTTTTGGAAGGGGTAGCGTGGCTTCCTATGATCAGCATAATAAGGTCTTCTGCCATTTTAAGCATTTGAGACTGAGGCAAGGAAGCAGGTGCCTGAGATTGGGTCGTTGTTTTTTTGGGTGTGGTTCATACCCTGGGCCTTAGAAACTCGGTAGTTTTCAAAAGAATGGTAGACGCGAAAGTCGGTTTGTGTCAAGAATCTGTAGTGAGGAGGAGGACTTTGGAAGCCGGTGCCTGCTCAGCGGCTCCGGACTCATCCAAGGGAGAGACAACAGCAGGATCCTTAGTCGAAGAAGAGTTTTGCAGCATACCAGACTCCGAAAGGGCCTCGGTAACAGCCTGTGAATCCACAGAAGCGAGCATCAGGGGCTGTGAAAGCGCCTCACTGAGAACTGGAGAACTAACTACTAGCTTAACGGGAAGCATCGTTGGGTAGGTTTGGACCTGGGCGGTCTGTCTCTGTCTTTATGCTTTTTCAGAAGATCTGCTGTTGGATGGCTTACAGAAGCCATATCGGAATTCGAGGACTGTAAGCGAAAATATCTAGCAACAATAAGGGCCAGACGACATATAGTTCTGGTGTTGAACAAAACACAAAAACTACAGTGGGGGACGTCGTGGTCTGGGCCTAAGCAAATGACACAGTAAGAATGAAAGTCTAGGTGTGGTATTTGCTTTCCACAGGCGAGACAATTGTTAACTTTTTCTGACATCGGTTAGTGCAAGAAAATAGGATCCCCAACGGGGTACTTAGCTTTAGAAGACTTCAGCTTCAATTCGGAAGACGAAACTCAGGTACCGGCCGACCGGCACTTGCGTGAACTGCTTCTGCTTCCGGCTCCGTGGCAAAAAAGACTGATGTAAAGGCGTCAGCTGCCTTACTTTATACTACTGACAACCTGACGTCAGTCCTTAAGTGACAGCAACTGACACAAAAATACTAAACCTCTGGTATTTGGGCTGGCCGAGGGCCACCCTGGCAGGGATAACCCAAATGTGATAACTGCAACAGTGAAACACAAAGAACATCAGAAGATACAGCCATGCAACTAGCTAAAGGTAAACCTCTTAGAGAATAAACAAAGGAAATACAATCTGATATCCATTTAGCCAAGGTAACTTTAGATACTGGATTTCCCAATTTGTTTTTCACAAAGTAGACAAACAGTTGATCAGGTTTTCGAAGCCCTTTTGTTCTACGTAGGAAGAAATGAAGTTATCTATGTACATCTAAAAGATGAAGCATGTATCCTTTACTGTCAAAATTTGGAAAGAAGACTGGTAAATTGATTATTTGATTTGACTCAAACAACTCTTGTTAGGAAGGAAGTGTTTGTACATAATGTCACTCCATCTTTGGAAAACCAAATAAGGCAATTCTGAAGAGAGTGGTTGGAGTTCAGAAACTTGTTTTGCTAATATAATAGCAAAAAAAAAAAAAAAAAAAAAACTGCTTTCCATGAAAGAAATTTCAGGTCTGATTTTGCCAAAGATTCAAAGTGGAATTGAGTTACGGTTTGTAAAAAAAAAAAACTATAAGATCCTAGGGTGGGGTAGAGTCCCCCGCTGAAGGGCTAAGCAGAAAAGTACTTCAGAAAAGCCTTACAAATTTTTGAAGAAGCTACGGGAAAAACATTATGTCCTATGTGGTAATTAGAAATGGTTGCAAGCTACACTTTTGCAGTGGAAAAACTGACACCATCTTGAAAAATTGCAGCCAGAAAATCTAATATAGCAGAAACTGGAGCTGTGAAGGGATCCAGCTTTCTATGTTCTGCCCATAAGAAAATCTCTTCCATTTACTCTTGTAAATTTTTCTTTTACAAGGCTTTTGAGATGACAATAAAATCTCATGAACTAGAAAGGAAAGCCTGGAATGTCTGGGCATTGAATGTCTGAATGAATCACTCCTGAAGGGTGCAACAGTAGATCTGGACTGGGGTCCAGTGTCCAAGATGGACATCAAAGATGAGACCATAGGAAAGGGAACCATACCAGCCGAGGCCAAAAGGCAACAATGAGGATTACTTTGCTCTTCAACCATTGTGCTTTCTGGAGAAATTTGAGTATTAAGGGAAGGGGAGGATAAGCATATGGGCGACCGGTGACCAAACGTGGACTACAGCATCTCTCTGTGATTTCCCACTGAAGGGGAATTAGGGCAATGAACCCACTGCACTTGCTGAGTGGGAGGCAGAGAGTCACAGTAAGGTTGATCTCAGTGATGGAAAATCATTTTCACCACTACAGGATTGAGAGACCACACATGCAACATGAGAATGACTCTGCTGAGCTTGTCAGCTAAGATGCTGGATTTCCCCAGAATGTGTGTCGCTACAAGAAAGCGGTTGCAGATCACCCACTGCCAAACTCTCATTACTTCTCCACAAAGGGGGTAAGATCTGGTTCCCCCCTGTTTGTTGATGTACCAAACCACTGACACATTGTCTGGATAATAACTGCTCCTAGAGGGAAACAGTTCTGAAAGGGCTGCAACAGTAATAATACCACTCTCATATCTAAGAAACTGATATGCAAACTGGTCTCTTCTGGGGACCACATATCCTGAATAGCTTTGTCCCAAGAAATGCTCCCACCCCACAACAGTTGGGAGGCATCCATGGTCAGTGTTGCCTTTGGGGGAAGCATCCATGGTCAGTGTTGCCTTTGGGGGGAAGAAGGATAAATGGGTGTCCCTCAAAAAGCTTGTGGAGCTGGATCCACCAAAGCAGGGAATCCCTGCAGCCTCATGAAATCTTTACAGGATACTCTAACAGATGTTGAAGTATTGACCACTGTACTGACAGGGTCCACTGGAGAAATTTCATATGAAATCGAATCATGGGTAATAGGGTTGTCACTGCAGCCACTGAACCCAAGACTTGAAGGACCAATCTTGCAGGAGGAGAGGGACCATCTAGAATCTATCTGCAGTCTTGTTGAATGAACTCTGCTTTGAGGTAAGAATGAAAACTGTCTGACTATGTCCAGGTGAGCTCCTATAAACTCTAAGACTTGAACTAGTTAAAGTTTGGACTTGGAAAGGTTTACCGTGATCCTTAGAAATGGACAAAACTGAAGTAATACCTGGCCTTCTCTAGGAGATGCCTGGATGGTGCAGAAAGGAGCCAATCATCTAAGTAAGAAAACACACTGAAACCGTGCAGTTGGAGATGAGCTACTATCACTGTCATGCATTTGGTGAACACCATGGGGGCTGTGGTGAGACCAAAGTGCAGGACTCTGAACTGAAAATGAAGATTCCCAGCCAAAAGCATTGATATCTTAGAGAGAACCTGTTTATTTTGACTTGACAGTACACATCTTGAAGATCTACAAATCACATTCAGCCGTCCTTCTGTCGAACAGGCAGAATGGACTGAACCGTGACCATCCGGAACCTGGAGTTCTTCACAAATTAATTTAGATGAAAGAGATCCAGAATAGGTCTCTGGTCCCCTGACTTCGGAATTCCAGATCCTGCTCGGTCTGGCGGGACTTTCTGGATGACTCTCTCTTCTAGCAGCCTTTGGATTTCTAATGCTGTTAACTTCCTTTGACTGGGTGGAACATCGGGGAGACATCTCTTTTGTCAGGGTTTTGGGAAAAGGGAATGAGGTATCCTCTGGATATGATCCTTTGCACCCAATAATCTCTTGTGATGGCTGTCCAGGTGACTGGGTGCAAGGAAAAGCACTCCACCACCTGTCTCCAGAGAAAAACAGTCAAGCAACCTTTCAGGAGTGCTGAAAAGGTATGTCTGAGAAAGAATCTATGGACCACCTCTGCCTCGAGGATGGCATTTACCATTTTTCTCCCTCTGCCTCTGGGAGCAAAATACCTACATGAATCTTGAAAAGGTCCTTGAGATTTTTGGAACCACATACTCTTACCACCATGCTGATTCCTGGGGAACAGTCTTTGCAGGGTAGAGAAACAGATTCCAACAGCAGACAAGGTCTTTCCATCCTTCTCACTGCAGGGAAATGCATTTAACTTTGGGCCCAAACAGGGAAGATGCATCAAAAGGGGCAATGAAGAAAGATTTAAGGGCTCCATAAAATCGTACAGTCTCATCTAGGCAAGTCTCATTATGGCTATGTCTAAATTAGCAGCCTGTAAGGAACCTTCAGCAGCACGAGATATTAACCTCATGAATGTGTTGGATACAAATTGTAGGATGGCCATTTGGGAGGAATATGTTTTCTCTTCATCTGCCAACATGGACCCTGGAACAGACAGAGTTCCTTGATCATGTCCCTCTGTAATCTAGTAAAATATGCCAAGCAGTTGAGTTACCATAAAGCAAAGGTCGCTGAAGTGTAAATGCACTTTCTATACCTGTCCAACACCCTAGACTCCCTGTCAGGAGGTTGGACATAGGAACTCTGTTCGGCTAGTTTCTTTTTGGCGGCTACTGCCACAATCGCAGCATGTACAGGAACACTCTTATTCCAGTGCTGCCTGTTTTTGAGGGCTGCCAGAATCTTGTCCAGATGGAAGGGGACATGCTCCATGGAATCCGGTTCCTTCCATGTCTGACGGGAGACAAGACCTATAAGGTTATCTGCCTGAGGGGGGGGGTAGTAACCCAAGATGTAGATAAGCTAGACTCTAAGGCTTCCAGAAACACCAATTCCTCTTGGGAAGGGCTTTGGGAGGACTACCCACCTTTTTGACGCAGGATCTCGAAAATGTCTCTGAAGGAGACATCATTAGGTGGAGACCTAGGGGGCCCCTTCATCAAAATCAGTGTCCTTGGTTAAAGATGCCTGAGGGGAATCCAAGTGCCACCTCTTGCACTTTCTCTTCCTGAATATCTCTCCAATGGGGTGTGTTGGAGAGGTATCTGTAACTGTCTGGAAGCTCTTACTGGCTTGCTGGTCTCTGTGGAGAAGGGCAACGAGACATGCTGAGATGGCAGACAAATGGGTTTTAATGGAGGAGTAGGAAAGTTCAGACGTCATTAGGTCACACAGGTAAGACAAGACCACTGGGGGCTCTGCTGTCAGTGGCTGTAAATTGTTTTTCCTGACATCATATAGAACATCTCTTCCACTTAGGTAAGATTTCCTGGTAGTTGTTTTTTTGGCCTCCTGCAAATTCTGAAGCACATCCTCTGTGTATAGGTGTCTGAAGGGAATCGGCACCCTATCACCCACAGTGTAAGATTCAGTGTGGACAGTTGGGGTGTAAGAGTGTTCCCTTCTGTGTGAGCAAGTCCATTCATTGGGGTAACGTGGTGATTGCCCTTGGCTAGATGTAGTAACAGGGGGATTCAATGTTGCCTTGGCCAACAGGGAGTCACCAGCAAGATCTAAGGCTGTTCCTTACGAATTTTCAGTAGGACTCTTTGTATGAGAGGGAAGGGGGGAGCTTAAGCACGTACTCCCTTCCATGAGATTGACAGAATATCCACCTTCCATGCATCTGGGTGTGGTGCCCTGGAACAGAAGGTTGGGAGCTGTCTGTTCATGGGGGAGGCAAAAAGATCTACATCTGGAATACCCCATCAATGGACCAGGTCCAGAAACACGTTCCTGTTCAGCATCCACTTGTGAGACAGGGTCATGGTCCTGCTTAATGAATCTGCCATCACATTGTCTGCAGAAGGGATGTATACCACTTGGAGCAGGATTTGTTTTTACAGGACGATTTCACAAGCCCACAGTGCTAGCCTATACAGGAGGTAGGACCTTGTACCCCTGTTTGCTGCTGTACCACAACACTGTGGTATTGTCTGTGTACCACCTCGGAGTGCCTGGTAGAAGCCGATACTTGAAGATTATCAAGGCCAATATTAAGGCTCGCATTTCCTTGATACTGAAGTGGTCTTTCTGTTGAGTGAGGGTCCATGTGTTCCTCGCTTTCCATTCTCCTAAGGTTGCACCCCACCCTGTATCTGGTGCATCTGTAAAGAGATCCTGGTTGGGGAGTATTGGTTGTAAGGGCAGGCCAGGATTTGACTGAATATGGGTTATCCACCACTTCAGTTCCCTGTCCAGGCATGGAAGCATAGGGATCATGAATTCTAGGGGATGTAGGGTGTTTATTCCAAATTGTTCGCAAGTACCACTGGAATTTCCCCATGTAAACTCTTGCCAGAGGTACCATGGGGATGGTTGAGGCCATGAATCCTAGGATTTTGAAGAATTCCCTGGCTGAGATAGCTCTGAGAGGAAGAATTTCAGTAAGAAGTGAACATAACAATTTTTTTCTGGAAAAAGGCAGGCCACCATCTCCCTCGTCAGAATCAGACATCCCAGGAGCAACCTGACCCTGTAAGGGAGATGGTGAAGTCCAGGTGTTGTAAGGCCATGGTAACTGATTGTAGCCTGAATGAGGATGTCAAGGTAGGGGAAAAATTGTATGCCCTTTGTCTTGGCAAAGACCATGACTGGAGGGGAGTTGGGGAATGCCTTTAGGAGTAGGTCTGGCATCCCAAGCCATAGGGACCAAGAGTCCAGAGTAACCTGCCTCCAAACAGGGAGTGAGAGGGAGAGAAGCATGGACAGAGGGGTCTCTGGGTGAAGGAGACTGGTAGTCACAGACTACCAGGCTTCCCCTGAAAGGGCTGTTTAGATGGAGTGGATGGAACAGACCTAGAAGGGGGCTGTTTCCTGTAGCCCTTTTTGGTCCCAGCTGGCATTTTCCTAGCTGAGGTTCTCATAAAGGAGTTTTTGGCGGGGTAATTCCTTTGAAAACGTGGGACTAGTGAGACAAAAATGTCTCAGTTCCTGGAGTTCCTTCACTTTAGGCTGGAGGGCCTTGAAGAGGTCAGCAGCAGCTGCACCAAACAAGTCTTTATGGTCTAGAGGAGCACCCAGGAGTTTAGATTTGATGTCATCAGGGAGGGGCTGCAATCTAAGCCAAGAGCATCTCCTGATGACAGACCAGAGGCAGCAGCCCTGGATGAAGCTTCTACTGCATCGTAACTGCAATTAATGGAGTCTTTGGTTACTTGGGTGCAGGAATTCAAAAGAGTGGATATTTTGGCTTTGGATGGGGTGTCAAGGAGCTCCCCCAATTATTTGACCACCTCTGCCATCAGAGCCAGAGAGTATTTGGTCATGTGTGTCTGCTAAGGTGGCAGACATGTACACTTTTTTGCCCCAGACACTCCATCAATCTGCTCTCTTTATCTGAGGGCAGTAGAGAGGTGGAGGAAAGTAATTTAGAAGTTTTATCAGCAGCCACAGTAATAACTGAATGGTCAACGGATGGGCCTTTGTACAGGAATTTTGCTTCATTAAGGAGCTTAAAGAATCTATCTGGGCATTTGGGTGCAGGGGGCTACGAATCAGGATTTTTTGAAGCAGTCAGGAAAGCAGGATGTATGGGGGTACAACAGAGGGGCTAGGAGACTCCAGTTGGAGTAATTCATAATATCTCTTTTGGATCTCGATGACCTGACCAGTATTCCACTTGAAGAAATGTTGCAATTGTGTAATGGTCTCAAAGATGAAGTCTTCTCCTGGGAAGTCTGAACTGTTGGACATCTCCTCTGGGAAGGCATATCCCAGAGGAGAAGCAATCTGAGAAGAATAAGTGAGGGATTCATCATCAGATGAATCATCTTCTCCAGACCAGACATCGGGGGCAGATCCCTTAGAGGTAGAGGCCGAAGAGGTCTGGGCCAGGGTAGGGGCCTGACGTAAGGAAGGGGTAACCGAAGGATGAGAAATATGCTTAGTCTCTTGTTTTCTCTTATGTGACTTCGATGGCGAAGAATCAGAGATACGATTAAGGGTAGGAGGGCCGGATCAGATGGCACTCCACAACATCAGAGGTTATTATCTTCTCAGACAATCTGAGAGACCCCCTGGAAATTATAAGCCTAGGTTCCCCCTCTGTGACTGAATCAGAAATCTGTGAATCCCTCCGGGATGTGACCTCGGGTGTTGTACTGGCTTCCTGCGGACTATCCACCAAATGAAGATCCAAGGACTGGCTTGGACTCCAGGGCCTTTACCGGCCTCGAGAGTTACAGCTGGAGTGGAAGATACAGCAGTCGGTTCAGCATAGAGTTTTTCGCCTTGACTGGAGGATCGTCCGAGGAACCTAACATCAGATCCATACAAGAAGCAAATCGTTTAAGCCTCTGATTTTCTAATAGTTTCAATGCTGATAAGTGGCTTCTAAGGGTTTTGGGGACGAAGGCCTGACAAATACTACAGGTGATATAGTTGTATTCTTGGCCTAAGGAAAACAGGCAGAGCTCATGTGAATCCCTATGTGGAATTTGCCTTCCACACCTACACTTGCCCTTCCTACCTGACATGAACCCAAAGCAGTAGCAAGCAAACAACAAAAAAACACTATGAGGTATTTATTTGAAGTCAGATGGTGCGAAAAAAGAAGTTATGTACTCACCATAACTTTCCATCTGAGTAGTTATACTTAATTTTCTGCAACCTGTGGGTATTTGGATCCATATCGGATCAGAGCCGGCAACATTTTTACAAGCATCTGCTCCAAGCTCCTCCCCTTACCCATAATCTCTCACATCTCCTACCTTCCCCGAGATATAGTTTGCCACTATCCAAACTATCAGCAGCTCAATAACAGCACTAACCTAGAATAGGTTCGGGGGAAAGAGGGAGGGACAGTTGCAGAAAATGAAGTAGAACTACTCAGATGGAACGTTATGGTGAGTACATAACTTCTTTATAGGAAGTAGTTAACTTAATTTATCTGCAACTTGTGGGACAGAGTCCCCAGCTATCAAAACTCCTGGGAGGCCCTCATGGAAGGATATTCCTGAGCACCACAGAGCCAAAGGATTATCTCCCTCTAGAGATCAAATCCAACTTATAATGAGAAATAAATGTGTGTGACCTTGCCCAGGTCGCTGCTGCCCAGATATCATCCAGTGACACCTTAGACCAAAAAGCAGCAGAAGTTGCCATAGATCTGGTAGAATGAGCTTTAACAGGATCAGGAGGGGATAGACCTCTATCCTTATAGACTTACAGTATACGCTGTGTAATCCATCTAGCTAAGGAGACCTTGGAAATGGCTTTGCCCAAAAAGGGTCTAGAAAAGGACACTAATAACTGGTCAAACTTAAGAAAGGGTTTAGTTCTATGGAAATAGAAACAAAGATGTCTATGAACATCTAGCAAATGCAGCTTATATTCACCCTTGTTCTGAAAATTTGGAAAGAAAACAGGCAGATTAATCATCTGGTTACTATTTGATTCAGAGGCAACTTTCGGTAAGAAAGAAGGATTTGTGCGGAGTGAAACCCTGTCTTTATGAAAGATCAAGTAAGGGGGAACGGCAGACAAAGCTTGGATCTCAGAAACCCTTCTGGCCAAAGTAATGGCCACTAGGAAAGCTGTCTTCCAGGACAAGAATTTCAAATCTACTGACGCTGCTGGTTCCAATGGGGGCGCAACCAACGCCTGCAGAACTAGGGTAAGGTCCTAAGGAGGGACTGAATCCTTAACCGGGGAGCGTAAAAGAAAAGTGCCTTTCAGTCTCAAAGAGGCCAGAGCATTCATATTTTCGCCGACATGAAAATTAGAGATGGCTGCCAGTTGTACTTTTACCATAGATGAACTAGCCCCTTGTTGGCAAATATTGGACAAAAACTCCAACACTGCAGGAACAAGGGCTGTAAAGGGATCTAGGTTCCTCTAAGAAGCCCAAATAGAGAAGCATTTCTATTTGCTGCGATAAATCTTCCTAGTGTAAGCTTTGTGGGATGCCACCAAAATAGTCTTTACTGAAGATGACAGACCGGGAGTTCTAGCAATCAGGGGAACTGGAGCAACCAAGCAGTCAGCTTGAGGCTGTCCAGATCGGGCAGATAGATACCTGAGAGATGAGATCCGGGCAGGGATCCAGAGTCCGAGGAGGAGTTAGAACATGAGACCAGAGGAAGGGGAACCACACCTGACAAGGCCAGAACAGGGCAACAAGGATCACTTTGCACCCCAGTTGGCAAGCTTTCTGAAGAAACTTTGGAATGAGAGGTAACGGGGGATAAGCATACAGTAATCTAGGAGGCCAAGCATGGCCGAGGGCGTCTCTGGGAAAGTCCCCTAGTGAGGGGATCAGAGCAAAGAACTCGCTGCACTTCGTGTTGGAAGGAGATGCGAAGAGATCGCAGCAAGGCTGACACCACACAAGCAAGATCACGTCCACTATTGACTATTTCAGAGACCACTCGTATGGCATTAGAATAGCCCGACTTAGTCTGTCCGCTCAAATGTTGGAGCATCCCAGGACGTGCGTTGCAATCAGAAACCAACTGGTGGAGATCGCCCACTCCCACACTCTCATGGCCTTGTGACAGAGATGGTAAGATCTGGCTCCTCCTTGTTTGTTGATGTACCAGACAACAGACTTGTCTGACTGAACTGCAATCGTTCCCAGGGGAAGAACAGCATGAAAGCCTTGAAACGCTAAAAGCACTGCCCTCATCTCCAAAAAATTGACATGCAATCTGGTCTTGGTCTGGGACCACATGCCTTGGACCGTCCTTCCCCAGATAGTGCCGCCCCCCACCAAAACTGTGAAGCATGCGTCGTCACTGTGGCTTGGGCTGTGGGTGTTATGAAGGGACGACCTGCCAAGATTTCCGGCGACTGGAGCCAGGAGAAAAGATACATCTTGCAGGCTTTGCTGATTCGTACTGGATAGTCCATGGGGAGGTCTAACGAAGACCACTGAACTGCCAGATTCCACTGAAGCACCCGCATGTGAAGGCACACACAGGGAAGGATTGAGATTGCTGCGGCCATGGAGCCTAGAGCTCGGAGAACATCGCTCGCCGTTGGCATTATAGAGCCAATGATCACTGACGCATGAGCACGTAGGTTATGGACCCTGTCCAGTGTGAGAAAAACTTGAAATAGTAGTGTGTCCAGCCATGACCCTATAAATTCCAAGGTCTGTGTCGGGTTGCAGCGAGACTTGGAGATGTAGATGGTAATACCTAGGTTGACTGCAAGATGCAGAAAGACATCTCTGGCCATGCAAAGTAGATGACTGGTGGCAGCAGCGAGGAGCCAATCGTCCACGTAAGGAAACACCTGAATTCCCTGAAGCTTCAGGTGAGCCGCTAAGACTGCCATAACCTTGGTAAACATCCTGGGGGCTGTGGTGAGACCGAAGGGTAGGGCTGTGAACTGGAAATGATTGGCTCCCAGCCGGAAGCGAAGGAATCTCCTGGAGCTTCTGCAAATTTTGATATGGTAGTAAGCGTCCTGGAGGTCTATCGAGCAAATCCAATCGCATTCTCGGAGGTAAGGTAGAATGGACTGCAAGGTGATCATCCAGAATTTCTGCTTCGCTACAGTCAGGTTCAGGGTTGACAGGTCCAATATGGGCCTGAGGTCCCCCGTCTTTTTTGGCAATAAAAAGAACATGGAGTAAACGCCTAATCCGGACATAATCTGGGAGGGACCGGTTCGATGACCCGATAGCGAAGCAGCTTTGAAATTTCTTGCGCTGTTCCCTCCCTTTGAGCGGGTGGAACATCTGGGAGGACAGATCTCTTGCACTTTGGAACTCTTGCAGTTTAGCAAAGCCATGACATTAAGTACATTTTCAGTCAGTTTATGAAGAACCTTTACAGTCTAATATTACCTTAGAAATTAGTAATACATTAAAATTACTACCAACTGACATGCTCACACTTTTACTTCTCTATTAAACTCACCTACATTTATGAAATCAGCAAAAATAGCAATAATATTAAATAAATAATTAAGTCATTGTTGCTACTTTTACAATGTGATTGTTAATGACACTTGATTTTTAAAACATACCAGAATTTAATCACTTACGCTATATATTTGTTGTACTTTAAGTGTATTATTCCTATTACTGTATGTTCATTGCATACACATTTAATTTCTCTCTCATAAGTGATTTGATGATTTTTAGCATATACAGTACATCAATGTCATATAACAGATTCTCAATATATTTAAATGATCTACAGCGAGTAATCAATTTTCTCTATTATGTGTAATATACTAATATTTCATAGCTAATTGCAAGTTTTTACACAGTAATAATTTAAATGATTGCATTTTGTATTTTAGTTATGCCACTTGAGACATTTACTGGATCTACCTCTATTTGTAACTTTGTTAAGTAAAGTATTTCTTAGTCATGTATTTCTTTGTCTGCCTAAGGTGCTAGGCTACAGTTTACACCCCCAACAGTACGTTTAACACTTACTTTTTTTTTTTTTTTTTTTTTTT